>NW_027656454.1:0-89214 GCF_964235325.1 Thermobia domestica
GGGTGGGTGGAAGCAGAAGAAGATCTCAGTCAGTGTTTACAATCAGCTGTTACGTTCTTTTCCGCTTTATCGTGAACACAATGCAAATTAGCGAAATCAGTTTTACTTTCCAACGTAATTAACTTGCAATTTTGACATAGAAAGGGATCCCAAAACAAACAAGCTGATATATCAAAGTTGCAATAGTAACCTAAAATTTCACAGTGATTATTTCTTCCACATAAGAAATAAATAACACAATATAAGTATTCAGTAATAAACGGGTTAGCAGGGGCCACTGGGCTTAGGGGCCCTCAAACAGAAAAGAATGTTATTAAAATTGCTAGTAATCTAGAAATTCACAATGATTATTTCTCATACATAAGAAATAAATAACAGAATATAAGTACCCATCCAATACTGAGTAATGAACGGGTTCAGAGGGTCCCTAGGCTTGAAGGACCCCGAAACAGAAAAAAAGTTACCAAAATTTTTAAAAATGGGGGGGGGGGGAAGAAGGTTACTAAAATTGCTGGCAATTTTAATATTGACAATGATTTTTTCCCACACATAATAAGTGAATAGCAATATAAGTATTCAGTACTGAGTAATAAATGGGTTCAGCTAGCCTCTAGCCTTGGGGGCCCCAAAAACAGAAAAAAAGTATTACTAAAATTGCTGGCAATTTTAAAATTAACAATGCATTTCTACCACACATAAGAAATGAATAATAATATATAAATATTCAGTAGCCTACTGAGTAATTAACGGGCTCGACGGGGCCCTCTAGGCTTGGGGGCCCCGGTGCGTTGCACCGCTTCCACCACCCATTGTTACGGCACTGATTTCCTTTACACAACTTTAAACATATTTTAAATAATAAATATTAATTTCCGTCATACGTATCCATTCATGTTATTACTGATCAAATTAATGCTGTCACTTTCTTACGCAGTGTCAGATGGCAAACACCTTTTAGGCAGGCTCGGTACAAATTTTTCCAAAAATTTAGATGAAACAATTTATTTCAACGTCACATTTTTCTCGAACCGTTAGAAAACTTGGGCAATGCTATTGTGGGAGTAAATCGACCCGGACGCTTATTTTACACTTAAGAAAGAAGAAATGTCCGTGTATAGGCATGTCAGGCTATAGGAGGAAACTTTGGTAATCCTCCCCATGAAGCTTAAATTGATTTGTGATTACATGTCCTATTTTTCTTGTATAAGGTACGCTCTCTACTACCAAATAGTTTTCCCATCAATAGCATCATTTAGGAAGCGTAGGGGACAGAGACATTGCTTTCCTCTGAGTTTGAGTAGTCCACACTTTTTAATCGATTGTATATTAATATACTATTTAAAAACATGAAACTCATATTGGTGAGCATTGACTCTCTCTGGCAAAATCTGAAATGAGGCTACAGCAACGGAATTGAATTACACTCTTGTAAAACCATATACAGCGTGGTCTGGAAGTGGGCGTACCCCTAATTGGTGTTTTCTGACGGCTTTAGGTTTTACCTACATTTGTTTGGTAACATTGCTTAACATCGTTTGGTAACATTTCTTGGCATTGTTTGGTAACATTGTTTAGCATTGTCTGGCAACATTGCTATCCATGTTCATTTGTTTTCTGCTGGTTTCTGCTTGCGCAATTACCTGAATCAGACGTTTCCTTGCCGCTGGATTGGAAGAGGTTGTGCATCTTCATCAGCTCCCTTTGCCTTGCCTCCAAGACAGTAGCGTAGCCAGGATGTGTGTTTGGGGGGGGGGGGAGGGGGAAAGTGCTGTTATAGGTATTACCTGACCAGGATATTAGTGCGGTTTTTCGAGGAGGGCGCTGGTGTTGTGTTTACATCAGTTTCTAGGCAAGCACGGTGAGACAGGGGAGCGGAGAGCGTCATTCTGCAGTGTATCCAATGATTTCTAAAAGTTGCAGTTTACATGCTATAAGTAACCTAATCTGTTTCGCTTAATAAAGAACGCCATAAATTATGTAATTGTTATTGAATGCAGGAATGGTTATTCTTGCAGTAATGCAGATGTATTTTGGATAATGACAGTGGCATAGGAAAGTGGGGCCCAGAGGGCCCACCAAAGAGGCCCGACAATGTACTTTGGTACTTTGATGTTTGTATTTATATATCTATTTTTATGTTATATACTTTTTGTTTGTAATTTTTCTATATGTACCTATAACAGCACTTGTCCCCTCCTCAAAACACACATCCTGGCTACGCTACTGGATAATGACATATGCATGAAAATTTTACAATTTAAAAACAACGTAGCACGCAAGTGAGTTTCTACTATGTATTAAGCAGATTGTATAAAAATTAATTACGCTTTATTTGATTTCGTTATAAGACAGGAACAACATGTAAAACGCAGGAATAACGATGCCAATGACAAAGATAAATTAAGGGTTTATGGTTTAGAGACTTGCGCATTACCTTGTAACTGTAAGTTTAAATCAAATTAAGACTCACGATGCTTGAGTTTGTTTTAAATGTATGTTTATCGGTTGACAAATAAATTATTTTCTCGAGTTTTAGCCAAGGAAGAATTCCGATACGTTTCTAGTCTAGAACTGTGGAAATCGTCTCCGTTGGTCTATTGGCTACCGCATGTGCCTTTGTTGTACATGGCTCTGAGTTGAAATCCCAATGAGAGCTCAAAAATTAATTTTACAATCTTTCACTTTCATTAATCATCTGTCTCCTCTAGCATAAAGAGCATAATCATGGGACGTTAAAATAAAGAAATTTCATTTCATTTTGTCGATGAATGTGAACTCTTTGGGGGAAAAAGGAAGTGAAGAAGAATTTTTCCTTCATTTTTTAAAAGGGCTACGGGAGTTGATAGCTTGCCTTTCGGGATTGACTTGTAAAATCTTATTACAATGCATCTTTCTTTTAGGATTATTATCGGAATCCATCCTTTTGGTAAATGTGGAATAAAAGTATTGATAAAACATAAGCGTATGGGTAGTGTAGTTCTAAGAGTAAGTATCATTACTTCAATACATAATAAATTCACAACTTTTATTTATGATTACAGAAATTCCCCTTGAATTCCCTCTGAATTTCTTCCAGACTCTATGCCTCAGGTGACAAAGAGTTAATTCTACTATCTGTTTTCATACACAATATAATTCTAAAGCTTGGGAGCCTAGTGTTACCTTTGTGTCTATAATACATAATCATTTCTCGATTGACTTCAGAGGACTGAGTTTAGTCCGTAAGCACAAGTTGCATCTAGTTCAAACATATTAGATGTACGGTCTTGTTTAACAAAACCTGCTCTTCCCCCTCCTCCATCTGAAAAGCCCTATATTGTTGTCCACATATGAAATTCAAAGTCAAAGGCAATCATCTTTAAACAGCTGCATTTTTATTTCAAGTCTAAGTATTAAAATGTGCTACATATGGTTGCAAGACGTTGGGTGGCTTTTTTTTTTGGGGGGGGGGGCTAATATTGAACTTAGGTACCTAACATTGGCACTCACCTTCTTCTTCATGAATTAATGTTAAGAAGAGGCCGCGTGATTTCCGACCAATTGTTTCATTACCGGTATCTTTGAACAATGAGATAACAGTGAAAGAAAAACTTATGCAAGTGGTTTTGTTATTCAAATATATATCTATTCACTTTTATCGGTTTCAGAAGTAGCACTAATTTTATAACAACATAATGCCTGTAATAGTTACCCTGAAAATATATTTTGTATTTCTTTTTTTAATACGTAATTAATTTTTTTCTGAATTTCACTGGAGTTCAATTCCTTGGAAGAACAAGGAACCCTCAATTGCCATCGCATCCAATATTACACTGGGTATATTTCTTTTAAATAAAGTTTTCCAAATATGGCAGAAATACTGAATTTTTAAAATTACCAAACCATGCTAAATAATGGCAGGTTAGACACCAGAGAAAGTTATCTTTATCTACCATCTCAATCAAGGGCGGATCCAAGTCTCCTTCGGAGGGGTTACGAGTGCGACGGTGAAAGATTATCAGTTTCTCTCTGACCGGACTTCTGCAGCACATCCGAAAATGATATCAATGCAAAAGAATTTTGTTACTCAAGACACTGTGTAATGCGCCGCTAAAATTGATCTGAACCTTAGCGCATTACATGATATTTGGACAAGTAGCAATTTGCATTCTTGTCTGTATCAGAGGATTTAAATTTAAATCAAGACATTTTTCGAATCGAAAAAAAATGTTTTTAAGAATATAGAGAATATAAAATGGAAGTATCAACCCTGCGAATTATTTTATGAATTTAATCTTATAGTGTCGAGGGATTGACAAGTGCGAAACTATTGTGCCAAATTTTAATTAACTTTCCAGTAAGTGTTGAGGATTATTTTACAGTAAGGCATGAATAAAATATAATGGATTTCTGAAGCTATTATTTAGCTCAGGGGATTCTATCCCCTCTCCAAATTCTACACACCATCACGTCTAAACTTTCGACATGAATTTATAAATAGTTATATTATAAAATAAAATGTCTCATCAAAATTTTCTGTGGTGCATGCTGCATGAATATAATGAGTAGACTTGATAACATGTGTTTGTAGCTGCTATTAAAGGTACTAAATTTTCTTGCTGCTTAACTTGCATAGGTTCTATAACTTATAAATATGGATGGTGTCATGACGATTCTGGAAGAGCTCACTAAAATACGTCAATTGTATTTTTTTAAGTTAAAAATGTAGATATTATGATATAAATAAATATATATATATATAAATGAAAGTATATAAAAAAGATAATTATGTTAATATAAAAGTTGCCTATAAGTGCACAGATATATTTATAAAAGATGATAAAGTAAAACTTCGTATATTTGATGTACATGAGCGTAGGAACGTCAGATAGTACCAATCAATGGTTGAGTGAAAATAGAAATGAAATGAACTACTGCAAGATATGCACAAGCAAGACACTAAAGCGAGCTATATACACTTAAATAAATATAAAACAAGCTACAAATGTAACTAGATGTAATCGAAAGAAAACCAATTTAACCTAAATACTATTCCTAGTACATGCAAGCACACGCACAACCGCAAAACTACTTGACAAATTTAATGATATGGAATTATTATTCATAATGTGATTATTACTGTATTTACTTTCGTTTCCACAATATACATTTCAATGATATAATGTGTACAGAATCATTAAAAAGCTCTTAGAAATTAAGTTTAGTTAACGTTGTATGGTTTTGGTACAAACCAGTTCAATTTGATTACGTTCTGGAACATTTAATTACATTTGCCAGACGTTGTGAATTTTAGATTCCCACTACGTAACATCCATCTCTACCACGAATCTATAATTTTCCTCGGATAAAGAAGGGGAACATCGGCGACTCCGTTACTGGGCCAGAGGCTCAGGTCTTCTCGTAGAGGATTCTGTGCCTTTATTATCTTATTATAACGCCTAACTCATTGGAAGTCAGATACTGTTTTGTGTTGTCTGTCTTGTTGGAGTAGTAAAGGATCCTGAAACGACATCTGTAAATCCATCCATGGCAAGATAACACTGGAATAGTTAATGACGTCTAGGCATGAGGGCGTTAGTGAGAGTTAGCGCATTACATTTTTTGGCAGAAATTTAGTGTCCACGCTTTCTCCATCTAAATATTTTTTGAAGTATAAACAAAATTTTCCACCAGGTATCATTCCTCAAAATTCCTGTAACTATATAGGGACCAATCCATAATGAACAACAAATCAATAAAGTAACACAAAATTATAACAATCAACTTGAACGAAAATTAACCAACATGGATTAACAAAGCTCATCGAACGTTTATCCACCTGGATCAAACACGAATTCTTCTTGTCTGTCCGAATACCTTGATTTACTAATGTCTATTCTATTTTTCATTTTTCTGTGTCCTTTGGTGACTTCCAAATCTTTCTTCCTTTTATGTCTTACATGTTTCCAATCTGTTTTTGACTTCCTCCTTCCCATTTTCTTCTTTCCTAAACACATCTTTTTCTTCTTATTTTCCTTTTGTCTTTCATTTCTGGATTTCATTCTTTTCTTTCTCCACTTCCATTTCTGAATTTCTATTTCTTTCTTTCGCCTTACTTCTCCGCTTTGTCTTTCGAATCTTGGTTTACTAAACCTTAATTCACATTTTATCAATTGTTTCATTCTTCTTCTCGTCCTTTTTCGGGTTTCGAATCTTGTCTTCTTTATCTTTGGTGTCCAACATGTAGAAACTTCAGTTTTCTTTCTGTTTCTTTTCCTCATTCTGTTCCTTTCCGCGAATTTTCTTTTTCTTTTCCTTCTTGATGCATATTTTCTCTTTTCATGGACTTCATCAGGTTCCTTTTCCTTCCTTAGATATCTTTCACATCTGTCAACATTTGTTTTCTTATACTTCTGTTTCTTTAATCGATACCTTGCTTCTCTTTCTTCTTTCGAGTTCTCATCGTTAATATCGTCATTCTTTCCAATTTGATATTTTCCTTTTTCCTCATGATAATATTGTCCCATATTGTGAAACTGGTATTTCTCCTGTAATTGTATTTGCTTCTCATAATTGCTATCCTCTTCCACGTGTTGATTTATTTTATCTTCTTGACAGAGAGAGTTACTTCCATCCTCATTTACAATCATTGTTTCATTTTCGATTTGTTCTTCAGTTAAAATATTTGGCTTTTCAGTGTCTTCATTGTCTATAAAATTATCTTGGTGTTTCTCTTCTTCATCTATTTTTCCGATGTTAACTTCACTGTTCTTCGATTCTTTCACTTTGTCCATCTTGTTATCATAGTAGGATGATAATTTACACAAAGTAAGACTCGTATCCTTTTTCAGTTCTTTCAGAAACTGCATATTCTGTTTGAATATAAACCGCCAAATTTCATACAGGGTCATCTCATTAAAATCAATCTCGTCAATACCTTTCTCTATCGTCTCATATTCTTCAGTTGTTGCTTCCCGAAAAACAACAAACGGAATTTCTTCATCATGTGTCCTATTGTGAACTTTCATTAGTTTCTCTTTTGTAGACTTCCTTTTCATTTCTTTTAAGCTTTTTTCCAACTGATCATCACTCTCTTTATTAATCTCTAAACGTTTCTTCTCTCTTCTTTTATGTTTGTCCTCGAAATCTCTCCCTTTTAATTTTTTCCTATCTTCTGGTTCACATCTCTCCTCTTTTCTTCCAACTTTTCCACCAGTGCCTTCTTCCTTTTCTCTCTTCTTGCTTTTCTCATTTTCAATATCAGAATTTGTTTTCTTCTTTTTAGCTTCTATTTTACTATCTTCTTTCTTTTCACTCTCAATATAGCTCTTTGGCTTCTTTATTTCTCCTTTCTTTTTCTCAATTCTGCTTTGCAGATCGGGTTTTCCTTTCTCACTTTTAGTTTCTATATTGTTACTTCCTTTCTTGTCTCTCTTATGCTTCTTTTCATCTTCAATATAACATTTCAACTTCTTTCTTTCTTTACTCTCTTTTTCAGTATCGCATCTTTCCTTCCTTTCTCTTTTCGATTTCTCTTCTTCACTATCGCTTCTTTTCTTCCTTTCTGTTTTCGACTTCTCTTCTACAGTATCGCTTATTTTCTTTCTTTCTCTTTTCGAATTCTCTTCTTCAGTATCGCTTTTTGTTTTCTTCCTTTCTGTTTTCGACTTCTCTTCTACAGTATCGCTTTTTGTTTTCTTCCTTTCTTTTCTAGCCTTTACATCTTTTGCATCGCTTCTAGTTTTCTTTCTTTCTTTTATCGAATTATCGTTTTCAGTATCGCCTCTTGTTTTCTTTCTTTCCTTTTTAGCCTTAACATCTTCTGTATCACTTCTAGTTTTCTTCCATTCTTTTCTCACATACTTTTCTTCAGTATCGCTTCTTATTTTCTTCCTTTCTCTTTTCGACTTCTCTTCATCAGTATGGCTTTTTGTTTTCTTCCTTTCTGTTTTCGACTTCTTATTATCTTCTATATTACTTTCACTTTCCTTTGATTTCTTCTTTTCCTTTATATCTTTTGCATTATCTTTTACTATCTTCTTCTTTTTCTCTATATCTTTTACTTTGATTCTTTCTTTTTCCATATTTCCTTCTTTATTTTTCTTAGTCGTATGGCTAGACTTACTATTCTTATTCGATTTCACCGAATTATCACCTTTTATTTCACCAACACTCATTCTGCCATTCTTAAATAATAACGTTTGCACAGTGTCCACCTCACGAACACTGTCTCTGCAATATTCGCTTAATAACTTACCCTGTACACTGTTCAGTGCCATATTTATTTATTACTTGTTAGCTCTGAGGGCTTTCCCTTCCTCGTCTTCTAACACCATCGTATAACACCATCAAATATATACTGGACTTCAAATCAAAAACTTGAATAGTTTGTAAAATTATTGGAGATAACTATTGGATTTTTTTTTTTTTTTTTTTTTTTTTTTTACAGAAACGTTGCTAGACATAAACACATGAAAAGATGAAAATTATTCCCGTACGCTTCATAACATCAATACCTAGATTGTAATTGTCATATCACACCAATTAAGGTTGCCAAAATCTGGTCTCCATAACAACCATATCCTGGATTTGGGACGCCAAAAATGTAATGCGCTAACTCTCACTAACGCCCTCATGCCTAGACGTCATTAACTATTCCAGTGTTATCTTGCCATGGATGGATTTACAGATGTCGTTTCAGGATCCTTTACTACTCCAACAAGACAGACAACACAAAACAGTATCTGACTTCCAATGAGTTAGGCGTTATAATAAGATAATAAAGGCACAGAATCCTCTACGAGAAGACCTGAGCCTCTGGCCCAGTAACGGAGTCGCCGATGTTCCCCTTCTTTATCCGAGGAAAATTATAGATTCGTGGTAGAGATGGATGTTACGTAGTGGGAATCTAAAATTCACAACGTCTGGCAAATGTAATTAAATGTTCCAGAACGTAATCAAATTGAACTGGTTTGTACCAAAACCATACAACGTTAACTAAACTTAATTTCTAAGAGCTTTTTAATGATTCTGTACACATTATATCATTGAAATGTATATTGTGGAAACGAAAGTAAATACAGTAATAATCACATTATGAATAATAATTCCATATCATTAAATTTGTCAAGTAGTTTTGCGGTTGTGCGTGTGCTTGCATGTACTAGGAATAGTATTTAGGTTAAGTTGGTTTTCTTTCGATTACATCTAGTTACATTTGTAGCTTGTTTTATATTTATTTAAGTGTATATAGCTCGCTTTAGTGTCTTGCTTGTGCATATCTTGCAGTAGTTCATTTCATTTCTATTTTCACTCAACCATTGATTGGTACTATCTGACGTTCCTACGCTCATGTACATCAAATATACGAAGTTTTACTTTATCATCTTTTATAAATATATCTGTGCACTTATAGGCAACTTTTATATTAACATAATTATCTTTTTTTATATACTTTCATTTATATATATATATTTATTTATATCATAATATCTACATTTTTAACTTAAAAAAATACAATTGACGTATTTTAGTGAGCTCTTCCAGAATCGTCATGACACCATCCATATTTATAAGTTATAGAACCTATGCAAGTTAAGCAGCAAGAAAATTTAGTACCTTTAATAGCAGCTACAAACACATGTTATCAAGTCTACTCATTATATTCATGCAGCATGCACCACAGAAAATTTTGATGAGACATTTTATTTTATAATATAACTATTTATAAATTCATGTCGAAAGTTTAGACGTGATGGTGTGTAGAATTTGGAGAGGGGATAGAATCCCCTGAGCTAAATAATAGCTTCAGAAATCCATTATATTTTATTCATGCCTTACTGTAAAATAATCCTCAACACTTACTGGAAAGTTAATTAAAATTTGGCACAATAGTTTCGCACTTGTCAATCCCTCGACACTATAAGATTAAATTCATAAAATAATTCGCAGGGTTGATACTTCCATTTTATATTCTCTATATTCTTAAAAACATTTTTTTTCGATTCGAAAAATGTCTTGATTTAAATTTAAATCCTCTGATACAGACAAGAATGCAAATTGCTACTTGTCCAAATATCATGTAATGCGCTAAGGTTCAGATCAATTTTAGCGGCGCATTACAACTGCTTAGACAATTGATCGGAGATCACATGGTCCAACTTGGTCGCAATTTCGAAGACGTTTTATCTCAAAACTACTCAATAGATCTTGGTTTAAACAATGAAAGCGCAGTTGTCAAAGTATAACTTTGATTCACAAAGATGAACTTCAAGGTTTTGTTAATAGGAGAAGTAGGAATTCGTTACACTCGAATGCTACGAAGTTCTTAGTGTTTCTCTGTACAACACTGAGGTTAGTTTATTCGCATGTTATTGCCAAATTAATATGGAGGGTGCATGTATTTTTTTTTCAGTCCCTTAAAGCGTTCTGGAAATAACTTCTATAAATTTTGAAACTGTGTTTCTCTTAACTTGAACATATGCTTGAAGTGGTTCATTACGAACTGGACAATAGTAACTGTGATAGATTAATTACAAGTAATCCGGTTAGAAACACTGTTGTTTGTATTTTAGTTCCAAAACCTGCCGCCCGCACACGTTCGCTGGTCAAGTAATACATATAGAAACATTACAAACAAAGAAATATATAAACATAAAATTATATTTAAAAAATTACAAATGTCAAAGTACCAAAGTACATTATCAGACCTCTTTGGGGGGAAGTGGCTGCCCCTCTGCTCCCCCTTTCCCTCGCCACTGCTCTAAGAAGTTCTGATCTGACGGCACCAGACAATACTCTCTGGGGTTTCATAAAGCAACAAGTAAGAAACACTCGATTTTACACAACGCAGGAATTACGAGCAGTTGTGGAACACGCCTTCACCCTCGTGACTCCGAAGTATCTCCGCAAAACATCTGCGAGAACTTGGCACAGAATTCAGCTGTGTAACGACATAGATACCTGTACGTTTCACCCTGTAGGGGCCGATGTTCTGATTTGAATGAATCCGTTTCGAACAATAACCTTTAAAAATGAGAAGCAGTAATGTCAATCCAAAGCATTAAAGGGTCTAAAATCCCAGCGAAAGGACCCATTTTGTTCTTGAATTTCCTACATTGCAAAATTTACAAAACTTCGTGAATATTAGAATTACTCTATATTACTGACTGTTTTCATTTGTATGAATGAATTATTCGTAAGTTTCGATCATTCACGTTTATCAGATGGTTTGTAAATAAGTATTTCATCCGTAATCGACAGAGAGAACTTCAAATGTTGGCAAAAGCAAATACATTTGCAAGTATGTTGTCATAAATATCAGTGTCCCTAACACGACCTTGCGCCATATTCTTCTACTGAACATTACAATAGTAGAAAAACTTCTTTCTCCAGTCATTCCTGTAGAACATTTTGGAAGTAGGTTATTTTGCATGTGATATTTTATTTTCTCTTTTTTCAGTATTTTTTAAAACTTTCTTTTCTTGTGGTGGACAACAAGATTTTCTCGATTTATTCCATTTCCTCTCACATCCTGATTTCATTCATTCTTCCATCATCATTCACTTACCTTAATCCCCCGTCTCCCTTAGCCTAAAAGCATAATCGTGGGACGTTAAACTGAAATATTTTCTTTTCTTTTTTCTTTAAATCATAGCACAATTTAGTACCTTGGCACTTGAGTTGTCTCGTCTCGTCTCGATCAACAGATACTTTTCTCGATCTCAGTTTCAAGGGCCATGTCTCGGCCTTCTTTCGATAGTCTCCAAATATTGTGTGAAGTACAGATTGTCTTTTCCTATTTTTATTTTGTCCTTTCATTCTTGATTGTAGAATTATTGTAAGTCACGTACTCCTTAGTAATTAATAGAGCAAACCAAAAGCATAAAAAGCATAAAAAGCATAATAGCAATTTACACATATGGTTGGTACCTTGAACATGGTTGTGGTTGCTTAAGGGTCCAGAAGGAACTAATTTTAAACGCATACCATAAGGCATAATTTTATAAAATAAAGCATAAAGCATAATTTAAAATATTTAGCACAATTGTTGGAAAATTCTGTTTAACTGGAAGTTTAACATACTTATTAATACGTATTAATATTTTTTAAAACTAATATTTACATTGCAAAATCAATGAGAACATAATGCAACAATGAAAAGCTTATTTTTACTTCTGTAAACTTTTTGGTGTAATCCTTTGATGTGCAGAAAAGAAAAAAGGAAAAGAGGAAGAAAATTTTCCGCCAACAATGAATAGTACACAAGAAATCCACACTATATTGTTATGTGTACTTCTTGAACTTGAGCACTTTCTGTACTTTTTGGTGGCATCTTTTACTTTCTCTTTCTGTATATTTGCACCTCTAAGGCGCACACAAGTGATGAAAAACTGACTCGAGTAAAGCGTATCTCTTTACAGTGTATTAAGTAGAAAGTTCATGAAATATGAAAGAAACTGGTTGCATAAAATATTAATAAATAGATCAAGATATTTAGAATATTTAATGTATAGTAAATATTGTACGTTATACAGAATTAATGTAAAACAATGATTGAAATTAACAATAAAGCATAATTTGAAAAAATAAAGCATAATTAAACAAAAAATAAAGCATAATGTGGGTTGCTCTAGTAACTAAATAATAAATGCACGTGCTTTCTACGCATGCGCTTGCGGGCTCAATCCCCAGTAAGCGTAACAATCCTTGTATAAAACTAAAATATTTAAACAGTAGATCTTAAATCACATATGGGGGCCGCAGTGGCTCAATGGTAGAGCGTTCACCTCTGGTGCTTGGGGTCCAGGGTTCGATCCCAGCAACCGCCAAGTGAACCTTGTGGTGGACAAACACCGTGTGCGTGGGTTTTCTCGGGGTTCTTCCGTTTCCTCCCACTTTCTTCATTCCACAATTTCATTCATTTCTCATCTTCACCGTCTCCTTTAGCCTAACCGGCATAACCGTGGGACGTAAAACTCAAAGATTTCATTTCATTTCATTTCATTTAAATCACATATCCTCAGTACTAACAAGAGACATTGGACTCTAATAAATCAACGCCTGATTATACTATATTAAATTTTCTTCTTGTTGAACCAGTGTTATTCAATGTCACATACTAGGTAACGCGGTAGGATAGGTGCTGACTGCCACTGGTGCTGACTGCCACAGCCAATTATCGGTGCTGACTGCCACGACTGTGGCTGATTGCAAATATGAAGGTGCTGACTGCCACGACGGCGGGCTGACTGCCACGAGCCTGGGAGAAACTGTATTTGGAAAGAGAAGAATTAATCCCTCATACTAAATTTATGATTATTAATTAATTTAGTAGAGACTAATTAGGGATTAATTTAGTAATCATCACAGCAAATCTATGTGGCATCCTATAAGTTACAAAGTTGCTCACTAAGTGGAACGACATACGCTTGGATGTTTATAAAGGAATTGTCTTTTCTGTTATATGTACAATTTGCACATTTCATTGTTTATATTAATTGTTTTATTGCATTATTTAATTGATATGAGGGTCTGAAACCAGCTGACAAGGGAAGTTTGGGAGAAGCACTCGCCTGCAGAGAAATAAGCATGTCATTTGAAGGACCAATTCATACTGATTACAATAGGTAATAAAGCTCCTTTACGTTGAGAACTGTTCGAGATATTCAGCGTGGAAGTTTATATGAGAAAATGAGTGGATGCACGTTTCAATGCGTTAAGTATTCTCTCCCATGGCGAAGCCTGATGGTTTGAACTTGCTATTGCTTGATCACTGGGGTCCATCCACAGACAAATTGTCCATTACAAGTTGCATGACGGATGGCAAAGACCTAATAGTTGAGAAGATACCAAAGAATTGCACACAATTTGTGCAACCATTTGATGTGTTTTGATTCCGATCAATCAAAGATTATGGCAGATTTGTACATAATATGAAACTTCTTCATCTGGACGCTATAATGTACCAACGAAACAATCAAATAAAGTTCGTGTCCATACGAATTACTTCCGATCACCGCTATACATTGGATTGTTTCAGTTTGCGTTCTAAAAGGCAGGTTACGAACAAATTATAGGCCTATAACTTTTGAATCACTTGTCGAATTTGCTTTTTGGTTTGGTTCTGCAAACTGTTCCCTTGACGGATGCAACGCAATTGCACATATAAAATGTTCATGGTGCAAGGGAGTCTTTTGCATGCGTTATTTCTTCATAAAACAGAAGAACAACCGTGATCAATTTTCATCTCTAACCTATGATTATTGTGAACAATGTGATGACTAATTGTATCTAACAAACCCGTTAGTTATTGCGAAACACTTTTTTTTCTGTTACTTCCGATAGCTTTCAATTCGTATGTCAATATTCGTTACTAATTATGTTGTACTTAACGCGTACAAATGCGCAGATCCACATTTTCTCATATAAACTTCCAAGTTGAATGTCTCGAACCGTTCTCAACCGTACAGGAATTTTATTAGCTTGTTATAATCAGCATGAATTGGGACTTTAAATGGCATGCTTAGTATCTCTGCAGGCGAGTGCTTTATCCTGAACTTCCCTTGTGAGGGACAGCCAGCAGTGCTTTTTTGATGGAACTTTCAAGAGCTGCTCGAAACAATTTGCGCAGCTGTACACAGTTCATGATGACATAGGGAGTTTAAGTGAGAATACATAAATCCTACCAATTTTGTACGCACCGCTCCCTTACAAAACTGAAGTACACTCATGTCCAAAATTATTGTCGCATATCTATAACTGTCTTCTTGTAAGAATATAATTTGATAATTTTGCAGAGTACTTTTAATACTGATATGTGTATAATCAGGAAATGTATATTTGTGGTAATTTTCATAGGGAAAGAATTATAAATGTGAAAATCATAATGAGTAAAAGAAAATGTAACTAATGGACAAGAAAAAAATATTTTCGTTTTATTGTTCTTATTTACTGCTCTTTTGACATGAAATTTACCACATACTTGTCTTTGCCGATTATACACATACTAACATTATAAGAAATACCGGGCGAATTCGTTATCAAATTATAATACTAGAACAACATATTTATAGTCATGCGACAATAATTTTGGACATGAGTGTACATACAGAGACCTGTTTACCTTTGTTAGGTGTTGGTCTGAACAACACGATCCTAAGGTTCATCACATTTCTTTCATGCTTCTTGGCGTCCGGTAATGTTACGTCTAGCAACTTTCTCTCAGGCTCGTGGCAGTCAGCACGCCATCGTGGCAGTCAGCACCTTCATATTTGCAATCAGCCACAGTCGTGGCAGTCAGCACCGATAACTGGCTGTGGCAGTCAGCACCCGTGGCAGTCAGCACCCCACCACGCGGTAGATAGCAGCGAAACGGTATTTAATCGAACAGTAAAAATAATTTTACTTTTTTTTTCTTAAAAAGAACATTTTTCTTTCACTGCTCACAGAGAATCACATTTATTATCTTAACAAATGTTGGTAAACTTATACTACAAAATATTTTATTTTAATGGATGGATGGATCCATTAAAATAATGGATCCATTATTTTAATGAATGGATTTTATTTTAATCCTTTATTACCGTTTCACTTTTTCGAATTTAATTGACACTGTGTACCATAGGCTTTTTGTAACTTCAGCTACTAAATTTTCCATAGTCAAATAGGTACAGAACTTATTACTATACTTAGTCTCGGGTTGGATCTCCAAATGAGTTAGATTCAAACTTCGATGTTTCTTGTAGTTCGTATCCCGTGTTAAATATATTCCGTTTTCTTATAGTAGTTTATAAGGTTTTAATGCATAATATATGTATTAACCATCATGACTTTCTTCTTGCGGTGCGGTGGCTCAGTGGTAGAGCGTTCACCTCTGGTGCTTGGGGTCCCGGGTTCGATCCCAGCCCCCGCCAAATGAACTGTCGTGGACAAACACCGTGTGCGTGGGTTTTCTCGGGGATCTCCCGTTTCCTCCCACTTTCTTCATTCCACCATTTCATTCATTACTCATCATCACCGTCTCCTTTAGCCTTACCGGCATAACCGTGGGACGTAAAACTCAAAGATTTCATTTCATTTTCATTTTTTTCTTCTTGCGCCTTCAACTTGTATACAATTTCCAATCATGAAGATTATGCAGAATAGAAAAACGAAAATGAAGTTTAAATCTTATCCTATTCTGGAATTCCTGGTTCTACTCTCCTCCAATCTCAAGTTTTTTTCCCCTCAGTTTCAAACAAAAATCGATACCATCATTTATACGAAACGTTTCGGTAAAACAACGAGAAACTTTTAAACGTGTCCTTTCCCTGGAAAATCCTTGAACTGCATGCATAAATAATGTTGTGAAGTTGGAACCATATGTGTTTGACAAAACTACGTCGCGAATATATTGAACAATATGTTCTTTGAGCAATTAAAATGACTAGAAAGAGAATAACATTTATTCAATCTCAAACTGAAAATTGTGTGATGGTTTGAAAATAATTTTGCTACACTAACACGTGTAAGTGATCAGAGATGACATTTTCCCACCTTTTCTCTCGTCCATAGATCTACGCCTATAACTTCTGCCATCTAAAGGCAATAGTTCCACTACCTTACTGTTTCGTAACTTTAAATTTTAGACTTGTTATCTGAATTAACTTAGATTTTATTGGCAAACGTGAAAATGCATTAACATTGGTATACTTATTGAATTCTAGGTTGTAAATGGAAACATCATAAAATTAAGATGCATCTGTAATATGAAATTACATGAAGATTACTGAGAATACATTGTTTGGATTGCTGACATTCTAAAATCATAAAATATTACATTAGAATAGTCTCAACTTCGAATTTAAGAATAAATTATGAGGAAGACCTCTGTGCTTAATAAACTTCTTGTTAAATGTCTCTTTAACAATGACTGTTAAATAAAAGGTTTAACTTACAAATTGTAGGATACAAATTGTAGGATATGGATCCTGGCTTGTTGATAAGCATGATGATTGCTTCGTGTATCTGATGATTAGACGAGGCTCTTTGACTGTCCAATCGATTTACAAAGTCTGATCTTTTGTTTACTTTTTCGAACGTTTATATATTTTTCAGATCTTTTCAGATCTGGCTTTGGACCTGATGGTTTCATGTTTTTCACACTTGAAAGTGAACTTATTTTTGATTTCTCTGGAAACTGATACTTTTACATCATATTTACAATAAATCTAAAAATTTTATACACATAGAGTAGGTTTCCACTAATTTATATCACAATGTACATAAAAACTAAAAATAAAGAAAAGGAGAGAGCAATTGGTAACCAATGATTTTTATAAAGCACTTGGTTTCAATCTTTTTCTATCCTAAAAGAGAAAATGTGATATGAATTAAGTAAAAAGCTATGCATATTAAAATTTTAAATTGTTATTATAAATATGATGTAAAAAGTATGAGTTTCCAGAGAAACCATAATTAAGTTCACTATCAAGAAAATTATAAACAGGAAGTTTAAAAACGAAAGTGAAAGTGCCAAAACAATGTATAAAAAACTTGAAACGAAAGTCGAAAAAAAATGATCTGAAAAGTATATAACGTTCGAAATAGTAAACAAAAAGTCAGACTTCGTAAATCGATTGGACAGTCAAAGAGTCTCATCTAATTTTCAGATACACGAAGCAAATCACCATGGTTATCATCAAGCCAGGATCCGTATCGTACAATTTGTAAATTAAACCTTTTATTTAACAATCATGTAAAGAGACATTTAACAAGAAGTGCATTAAGCACAGAGGTCTTACGCATAATTTATTCTTAAATTCGAAGTTGAGACTATCCTAATGTAATATTTTATGATCTTAGAATGTCAGCAATCCAAACAATGTATTCTCATTAATCTTCATGTAATTACATATTAAAAATGCATCTGAATTTTATGTTGTTTCCATTTACTACCGAGAATTCAATAATTATACGAATGTTAAATTATTTTCATTTTTCCATTAAAATCTAAATTAATTAATTAATCCTTTGAGATAACAAATCTAAAATTTAAAGTTACGAAACAGTACATGTAACTTAACCTTTTCGGCCCTGATTTTTTGTTTACTCAGCGATTTTTATTTTTATTTTCCACTATTATGGTTTTTTGACAACAAATGAAGTACAATTGCCATTTTCTTTACAGGTGTTAGATTTACAGAATCATGGAATGTACACATTTGTGTATACTACGGTTGAAACATGTATGTAAAATACGAAATGCCATTAATCGAAAATATCATTGTATTCTGCATAATTTAGAGACTCAAAACACATTACTAAAGCAGAACGGTTACGTATTTCAAATATTTTTCGCTGAAAATAAAACATCCTACGTGCTTGAATTTCTCCCATTGTGATAGCTTCCTGTTTACAGGTGAAAGCACTAGAAAAATAGTGGAAATGACTTAGGCAAGTTCAAAGAATACAAAAGACATAAAAATCATCCATTTTGAATCCTCCAAAGTAATTATGTTAAGCTTGAAATATAATGTACACATACGTTACCATCAGGGTTGAAAAGGATGCAAAAAATTTTGAGTAAAAGTATTTTTTTAAGTATTCGAGACGAGACTGAGATTGAGCTTTGTCTAGACTCGAATTACAAGTGCTTGTCTAGTAAGTATCAATATATTGAGTTTCGATCTTGTCTCGATTTATAAACGTCCGTTTGGATTTTAGTTGAAATTTCGAGACGAGATCAAGACTAGTCCTAACGCTTATTCCATAATTTCACCATAAAATACATTTTTTTCAACCCCCCCTTTTTTTTAATCGTATTTACACTTTCTCTATAATAGGATATAACAACATGACTTTCTGAACGCAATACGAACTTAAATGTTCTTATAATGATACACTTGTTTCTTTTGGCTTAGTACTACCACTATACATGGCATATTTTCCTCCATAGATCTGGATAAGTCCCAACGTCCTAACCGCATTGGAATACCGGGAAATCAGCGAAGTTAAGTAGTCCCAGATCTGATCAGACGAAATGTAAGAATCATTCGTACTCACCAAATGGTCTTGATGTTGGGGCTGTCCATCCAGCGTCGTGAGGATAACTGAGGAGCTACTTGAAAGAGAGCCAACATAGAAAGAAAGAATGGGAAGAAAGAAAGAAAACGAATTCCAGTATAGAAATCCAGCACAAACAACGAAGGGAGCTGATGTGCTAATCACGCGTCACCTCAAAGGAAAGAACGCCACAAGCCGACTGGTAGGCCCTGGCCTCTAAAGTTTGTTACGCTAGGGGTTTAGTTTCGAGAGATCTGGTAAATAGCTGTTCTGTTAATAATATATTCTAAAACTAAAGTTTCAAAAGTTACAGTTCAGAACAAAACTTAATTCTCTTTACATATAAAAGAAATAATTTATTTAAAACTAGTCAAAACAGCAAATGAATTAGAAGAGATGAATTAAATAATGAAATACGTTTAGTTCACATGCACTGCCATAAATAGAAAATACACAATAAGTTATTCCACTATAAAATACAATATCAGTCTTCCAGGAATTACTTAGTCCAAAGTCCGAAATTTATTTTCTATTGTCCATATGCATAAATTCACACATATGTAATTCGAGTACTCAAAGTGTTTCGTAAGTTTATTCTTGGTTTTGAGCACAATAAACTTGGCACAAAATGACGACTAGTTCCAAATAACATCTTCAAAGAAGATATTAATACAAATGTTGTACTATAAATTGAAAGATCTCATTTCTGTTTTTGGAAACCGGGATATAGTAACAAATGAAATTTCACATTAAAATCACAAACACCAAATAATTTACTGTCACTCACTCTTCTCTCGCGATTTTAATACTGCACATAAGTCAGAATTTTTAAAACCTATTTCAACGATTGCTAATTCCAAGTTCATCTAGTATAGACATTAATTTGCGTACATGCACACTGGGTATGATTAGTAGCCACAACATGCCTAGTATATTCTTCCAAATTGTTCACTCGTTTTGTCACTCTGAAAGTAAGAGTTACATTTTCCATTGCTGCTAGACTACACTGATATGTTTCACCTCCTAAACAACACCCTGCAGATGATGCGCAACGATGCAGTACAGTTACGTATGGAAAATATACTTCATTCGATTGCCTCTCAACTAGTTCATCAATGGGCACTGCGACAGGTCGAGGGTCTCGGCAAGGAAAATCCATCACTCGTCTCAAATGTAGTAGGAGACTATGATTGTGATGATGTCTGCTATGATGATTAGCACTGCAAATTTCAATAATTGCAACGAATAAGGTCACTATAAGAAATTGATTCATGTTCTTCTAAGCTAGAAATTGCAGTTGGGTGCTCTAACTCTGAATCTACGTAGTTATATGAGTTGTTATATAAAGAATTAGGAATATATATATGTATAAATCTAGGTAATTACTTGTAATATTCACCAAACTTTTATATTACACTGTTTTCGAAGAATTTCTTGAAGTTTCTGATGTCATTTCGAAGATGCTAAACCTCAAAGAAGCTAAAATCCGGTCAACTTCACGGAAGTTATATGCACACCATTTGCAACATCTAAACTTTTACTCTGGTTTGTTTTCCTCGATCGTTGACACCTACATGTTACTTTGAATCCATTTATCAGAAACGCAACCAGAAGAGATGCTGTGGCATTTCTAATTATAAATATATTTTCCTACTATAGCATAGGAAAATCTTGCATTGTATGTCATCGTATCTTGTCCATAACCAGTTCTAAGACTTATTTCGTTGCGTAAAAGTCAATGGGTACAGCTGAACCTTGGCCCAATCACACGAATCAGTTACGAAGAAAGTGTTGTTTTACGATAGAACTTAATTCATGAAATCTTACGATGCGTTTGAGGAAGTTCTATGCATTTCAGTGTTTTGTTTGCTTTCTTGTAGTTGAGAGAGAGGAAGGATTATGTAGATGAAGGAAATAATATTTGCAACAAATATGAGTAACCAAATTTCGCATGAATAAGGATAATACGCGCGCATATGGTTATGTTTGAGGAAAAATCAAATTTAGGATTTATTCCTAATTTTCAAAACATTCTTTTTTTTCTTTTTAAATACACTTTATATATATTTGGGGGGACTTCTTGCAGACTTTTCTGTTTCCAGAGTTTCTATTTTCTCCCATACATATTCAATGCCCCAAATATTTCTATTTATCATATATTATGATCAACTTTGAAAAGTTTAGGAGAAAGTCCATGTGAGTTTATATCCTTTTCTTCCATTTCCACAAATCTCTACATAATGCAGACAGGCCCGTATTTGGATAAGTGCTTTTCTGTGTTCGAGCCGAGGGCGGCAAAATTTTGGATTTTTTTTACAAGATTCACAATAAAATGATATTTAAAATTAGCAACCAACAGAATCCCGCGCAAGCGCGAGAAAATATGTTAATGTGCTTAATTCGCACTAGTTACAATAGTTACTAATTAGCTAGCTGATGATTTTTAAAATTATCCCCCCCCCCCCCCAAGGGTGAGAATGAACTTGAACATCATGAAAATTAATATCGTTAAACTCAGCGACTTCGAAAACTATGAATTTAACACTAATATCTGTTGTTTTCGATTACTTTAAAAATCTTGCCCCCTTCCTGGCATGACCTTGAAATTGGATTGGATTAAGACTGTCATTATTCATTCTTAGCGACCCCAAAAACTATGAATTCAACTCTAATATTGGTTGTTTTCGATTATTTTAAAAATACCCCATGTTATTCTTATGGGGACTTTGCATCCCCATATCTCAGCTCAGGTGTGACCAGTACCGTGCCGTGAGGGGGCGAGCAGGGTAATGGCCCCGGGGGCAAAATACGGGAGGAAAATAAAGAAAAAGAAGGAAAGAAAAGAGAGGGAAAATTATGTACGAGAGCGCCGCCGTATACTCTCCTCCCGGGCGCTGATTTTCCACGGCACGGCACTGGGTGTGACCTAGGGACCTGGAACAGGTCATTTGGATCATTTCTCTGAGAGCTTTAAAACATATTAAAATTTTATGTCTCTCTCTATTATGTTTCTCAAGTTGAGAAGCGCTACAGACAGACACCTTATTGTATTATTAATATAGATGCTATTAAACCATTACTGACGGTGAATAATGTAAACAGTTATTTTTCTTACCAGTTATCACCAATAATTATTGGTGTCTCACAGTGACGTCCACCAATGGGTGTCAGCCTTCAAAATCACGCCCCAGTAGATCTCAAGTACGCTACTATCTCTCTCTGTGTGGATCCGGGTGTCGCACCCCATCCACTTCCTCTGGGTCGGTATCGGTGACAACTCCTCCATTGTTCATCTCCTTACTACGTCATCATATCATTGAAGGCAATGGCAAACTTAAATGGGTTCACCTTGCCCAGGGACCTTCGGAAAGAACATTACATCATAACCATGCTGCGTTCACTAAAGCCCTCCACTGACTTCTATCCTTAGACAACTGTATCCAGTTTCTACGTTGCATTCCTATTATTCCGAGATTCATCTTAATATTGTCCTCCGATCATATTGCTCCTACGTATTTCCGTGTGTCCCAATTTTTTTCTTTTGCTGAAATTTTAACCCATACAAAGCCCCCGGGTCGAAAACGACGCACTTACGTATTTTGTTATTCCTAAAACATATATATTTGCCCCTGGGTCGTTTTCGACCCAGTATCATAACTAGCCAATAGGACATCAGCAAAACGTAATGACACTTAATTCACCAAGAAGAGGTCGAAAATTATCTACTTTCCAAAATAAATCAAAATACAAAACAAAAAAGATATAGGCATATATGGGTTAATGGTATCTCCAAAATCAATCCAAGTATCGTCAACACTACTGCACTCCGAATTTTCTAAAACCGAGAATTTCTTCGACATTTCAATCTGGTATTCCTCTCTCATTTGGCTCTTCTCTATTCTTTTTAATAAATAAAAATAATGTAATCAATATAAATATAATTAATAGAGGTAATAATAATAATAATAATAATAATAATAATAATAATAATAATAATAATAATAATAATAATAATAAAACTTGTAGTTTGACACTTTCTAAGTACAGTACTATTAGGTCCTACGAGCCCCGTTGGAAATGCTTTTGTGCACATTATTTTGAAGACTGTAAAAAAGAAGAAGAAGAAAGAAAGAAAGTTAAAACAAAATCTACAAAATCCTCTCATCAAAGTTGTCCATTGTGCCTCCCAACATTTTTTCGTAGCTTTATTTATTTCTATTTATGTCCTTTGCCAGTATCAAAATTATGTAGGACGAGAATTACAGTGAAAATGAGATCTGAATACTAATAATAATAATAATAATAATAATAATAATAATAATAATAATAATAATAATAATAATAATAATAATAATAATAATAATAATAATACTTTCTTTCTTTCTTCCTTTGCTGAAAATGCTATACAAAAAAGTCTTAACTTGCGATGCAAATGTAAATTTGTTTCGCAGTTTGCTACGCAAAAAGCCAAATATATGAGTATATGACTTCATTTACAGCGTTAATGAAAACTAAAGTCGACCATGGTATCGTATTACTTTTTCTACTTAACTTTTAATTCTATTTACTTGTGATGAGAACGAAGGGAAGTCCTTTCAATTAGCAATAAAGAAATCAAACTAGAAACCTCTTGTACTAGAGTAAATTGAGTTCAATATATTATCACTCACATTATAAAATTACTACTGGAAAATCCTCTATAACATAGGTAACATGGTTCTGACTTACAATCCTATGTAGTTTCGACGAGAAAGAAGGAAGTCTTCTTGTTTAGTAACAGAGGAATCGAACTGGAAACCTCTTGAACCAGAGTAAATTGAATTCAATGTATCAACACTCACATTATGACATCACTACTGGAAAATCCTTTATGAGACAGGCAATATGGTTCCATAATTAGTTTGTAGGAGATCACTATCACATAAACAATGCGTTTTACTAAGTTAATTACAAGGTTCAATATCACAAGCGTGAGGCTGATTTCTTGGTAACTAAGCATCCCAAGAGAATGCAAGTGGACTTTAAAGAGAATGCAAGATGACTGAGGCATGAATTCTATCTGAATGATTACAAATATGAGCTTTTATTCTTAACTAATGATGTCACTGATTAAGTATTAAAGACAAAGTGCAAGTGTTGCTTCCTTTTATAATGCCAATTAAAGTATAGAATTGAAATGAATATTTTTAATGAAATTCATTGCATCTCGTTACGAAACCCGCGTAGGAAGTAATGAAAAATCTCACCTCTCACATAAGCTTTCGTTTGCTACTCAAGAACTGTCACCTTTACATGTTATTTTTGTTATGCAATTTCTATATAGCAGAGGCTGAATCAATCTTTCTTTTCTTAATATGTAACTTACGAAAGGTTTGTTAATGCAAAAGGATGTGTATAGAAATACGGTTGATTGGCAGGTTTAAAGTATAATGTCCTTTTGAGAACTGAGCAGTGAGACCAATGGCGTTGATTTTGAGGGTCAAGGGGTCTGGATCCCTCAAATTTCTTGGATCCATAGGATATGGACAGCTGTGCTAATAAACGAAACACACATATTTTAATTCCCCTCTCCCTCATAGTTATTGAAAAATCTGCACCTCTGCGAATCAACAGGAATGGTCCAGTGTTTGATTCGAGGTAGAGAAAAAATGATATAACTTACTGCAAATACTTGATTGTATTTGTTTTCACGTAACATCCTGTGTTCGATTCTTTGTGAGGGAGTTTTGAAATTTGAATACGTTAAAATGGTTCGGATTTCACTTTAAACTGTAGGTTCAAGTCTCGCAAAACCATAATGAAACCAATTAGCATACCGTAGAAGTTAATTCCTGGCGATCTTATAGGCTATGTCCAGCATCTAAACGATTCATCACATTCATAAAGGTTATGACTGGCCAAACAATTTATCATATTATACTAAGGTCAAGATTTCGTGGTTATAATAATAAGAAAACTTGTTTTCATAACAACATAAATGTGGTGTCGTCCCACTTGCGACATTCCTATTAGCGACAGGAACTGTTAACTGTCCTATTTGCGACCGATTCGATCTGTTAACTGCTCTATGAGTCACCGGTTCGTTCATACTAAGATAATAGAAGAAGACAAGGTTCTCTCTTCTTTAACTTGTTTCATGCTCATGCGATTTAGAACCTAACAAAATGTACTATGAAAAATTTCGCTCTACCTGAATTTAATACGTAAGACTACTCTCATTACACTAACAATATTTTATACGTTTTTCCTAATATTATATTTTTGAATTACTTTCTATGAATACACCGACTATATCAAGGGGAAAACTAACTAAATATTTAGAGCCTTTGTCTATGGTTCTAATATAATTAAAAATTTCATGTTAAAATGATGCGGAGCGTAAGTTTAGATTGAATATGTTTATGGCATAAGAAAAAAATCAGAAAGAGATAGGGGCACCCGAAGAAAATTTTCTAGGGAGGGACATCTTCATGGTTACTGTACCATGTCTGGTATATCTGGTATTTAATATACGTGGTTTGCTATATTACGTATACATTTTCGTGAGCCAGGGGGGGTGATCCCTGCCTTCCCATCGGGCGCCCATGGAAAGAGGGTGTTCACCACTTGAGAATATCAAAGAAATCTAAAAAAATGTGTTCGAAGAAATTATTACACAAGTTACAAATCTCTCGCAGGACTTAACAGTTCGTCTAGTTATAAGGGATTATTTCAGATTGCTATACGACAAGCTTTTATGTATTAAGTCAAAACAAGGAAGAAAGGCAAATTAAGCAATTAGTTTACGTTTTAGTAGCTTACAATAGGGAAAAAGGTAGTTTAAAGAGTTTGTTTACCTTTTAGAGTGAACTGCATTGTAATTGGTGAGTTTGGTTGAGAATAGCCAATCAGATGTAAAGGATCTCAAAAGCTGTCTTTTATCATGGACTTTTTTTTTTTCATTCATTTTATTCAGTGTCTTTGGAAGTCTAAAAAAGTAGATAGTTGGCGAAACTGTTACACGTTTAAGTTTTTCAAATTAAAATATATTACTGTGCTTAGTGAGTAATTAGATTTGAATCAAATTAAGTACAGAAAACAGAGCTTTTGAAGAAAGGGGATTTTTACAATTGGATTTTCAATAATTACATAGGAATATACTTTTCATGGAAGTGTCCCTGTTGTATCGCTAAGTTATTTGACATGTTTTATGTCAAATCTAACTCAAAATTAAAGTAAGTTTTATTTGCACTCACTGTAGAGGGAAAATATATTTGATGAACTGTATTACTGGCACGTACATTTTTCATAGCAAGATTGTTCGGGCGCTAATAACGCCAGAGGCAAACATATTTCACGAGAGGGAATCATATCATCTTCCATCATCTCAATGTAAATGAATCGGTCGCTCATAGGACAGATAACAGTTCCTGTCGCTAATAGGACTGTCGCTTCTGGGAGTAATTCCATAAATGTTACGCTACGAAATAAACTTAAGCTATGGCTGACCAATTGGCTAGTCATCACATAAACGAACTAGATTTCAGTAGTGAAAATTTAGCCCTGAGCAGTTCTCAAGATAATTTAAATCTTAAGCAACAAAATTTGTTTCATTACAAATGAAAATCGATGAAAGACCACTGCTAGCAAACCGACTATGGTTTTCCAAACGTTCCGTGAGTTAGGGATGACCACACAATTTGTCCTTTGAGGTTAAGCTTGATGTCAAGTGATTTAACGTGTAAGAAGAAAATAACTTCATTTCAAGCAACATAAATGTTTCGTTTCGAAATATGTGTTCGGCTATGCCTAACTAAATGGGTCACCCATAAATTATGACAAGAAATCTTAGTCCTAAACAGTTCTAGAAGACAACTTAAATTTTAAGTAATAAAGGGCCATTCCATATGAAATCAAGGAGGCGCGGTGGCTCAGTGGTAGAGCGTTCACCGGGCTTGGGGTCCCTGGTTCGATCCCAGCTCGCGCCGTTTGGACTTTGTGGTGGACAAACCATGCTCGTGGGTTTTCTCGGGTTCTCCCATTTCCTCCCACTTTCTTCATTCCACCATTTTATTCATTTCTCATCATCACCGTCTCCTTTAGCCTAACCGGCATAAGCGTAAAACGTAAAACTCAAAGATTTAATTTCATTTTCATGTGAAATCAACAAATCAAGTTGGCTCATATGTTTTAGATTTTTTTTTCAAATTTTGTACAAATATTGTGGTACCCAAACATAGCACACCTGTAAAATCTTACAGCTCTACCTCAAAGGGGACTCATGTATGAGCCATTGGAATTTTGGGAGTTTTGTGCAAAAAACACTAAGTTTGCCTTCGACTTAAAGTACTGAAACTGCTAGATCTCCGGAGATATTGAAGCTATTTGAAAATGGTTTTCACTAAAACAATCCTAGAATTTGTAGCATTTAAAATATTGTAATAACGATCTTCCCAAGTGGGGTTAAGCGTATAAATTTCACCATGAAAGAGAAAAAGAGAGAGAAAAAGAAAAAGTAAAATTAATGTCAAAAGTTGTCAATTATTTCTGAAAAACGCCCACCTAACATCAACCTCAAATTTTCAAAATAAGCAATTCTGGTGTTCCTCTTTAATATATAAAAAATTAGGAGTGTGTTTTTTGATATGTTCAAGAAAAAATATGATCCAATGTAAGTTGGGAGCGGATTTAGGCACTTTTTGCACAAAACCCTCAAAATTTCCAATGACTGTTTCCAGTTTTCCATGCTGAAAATGTTTATAATTGCCAAGACTGAAGTGATTTAATAAATGAATTGTGCCAAAAGTTTGAAGCTTCAAGTACCATTGCTGGAAAGACTCAGATTCTGTCACTAGTTCCAAAATTAGGGACTATTATGGAAACTGTTGAAACATTTCAAACAACCGAGAATCTCGTTCGTAAAGTCCAGAAGATCAGAAATGAGCATGGTATTTTAGCCAAATCTGGTTCTAAAAAAGTGTCAGTAAGCATATGAATTTCAACATCAAAGAGAAAAAAGAAAAAAATAATGTCAAAATTTGGCAGTTATTTCTGAAAAAGGCCCACCTAACATCAACCTCATATTTTCGAAATAAGTAGCTCTGGTATTCCTCTTTATCACATAAAAATTATTAGGATGTTTTTTGGTATGTTCAAGAAAAAAATAATTGAAGTCTCATATTATTTAATTTTCTAGTAATACGGCTTACATTCCTAAGTATGTTCCTTTACAATACTTGGCGATTCCTGTAAAAAAAAAAAAAAAAAAAAAAAAAAAAAAAAAAAAAAAAGAGGAAACTCTTACCATAAGTATAATCTATGAAGTTATTTTAAAACTATAGTGCTTTTTGATTTAACAAAAGAAATATTGAACAATATTGACCATCGTTATATACAAACAAATAACATTTACATGATTGGTTGATTGTAAACAATTTGAAATATTGAGCCTAAGATCTCTTATCACCAATTTCAGATGTCTTCTCAATAGCTTGAATCTCTTCTTCAGAAATACTGTAATTTCTGCCAGTACCAGTTGAAATACTGGGTACTCCAATATTAATGATGCAGTTATCATGTGGAATCCAGCATGTGTCAGGTGTTTTTGGCCAGAAAAACATGTTCTTGTGCCCATGGGGCTGAAGGGAATTCACATTAATCACAATGTTCCCGTGAATTCTCAACTATTTTTCCAATCCACCATTTCTCTTCATAAATGCACGCAATAAATTGCTCACATGAAAGGTTAATGTCTTTCGATTCTGTTCAAGTATTTGGAGTGAATGTTGTCTTTGAAGAAGATACACGACAGACTTCAAGTTTTGACAAGCTGTTGTTTTTATAATGATGATTTTCACATGTCCCTTGCAAAGTGATGGCTTTTCCAGTCTCTTTTGAAGCATTGGACGATCGTTTTCAACATCTTTCGTCACAAGAAAACGTTTGACATTGGTTATAGTTTGACAAAATTCGAAAAAAATCGGCAACAGTAACAATCAGGTTATCCATTGATCTTTGTAAACTAGTATGTCTCACTAGACATTTCAACGTCCCACCTATGCCATTACAAACACTTTTGCCGTGACTTGTGGCAAAATAGTTCCACTCACAGGTGAGCCCAAAATCACTCATGGAGGCAGAAGTTGACAAACTTTTTAATAACTTTTATATCTGACTACTAACCCATCTCTAAAGTAGGTAACGTGTTTAATCTGAGGGAGAACATCGCTAACGTACTTCAAAAGAATAACTTTGAAAGCATAAAATGTAACGTATCACTGATACAACATATTGAGATATTTGATAATAGAAGTTACAAGATCTCAGTAGTATATTCCAAAAGGATTAGAATGTTGTACAGTTGAGTAGAATATTGGTCCACTGACACCCTTAAACTTCATCTTGAATAATACAAGAATAGTTTTCAGCAAAATCAACTATAATTAAGCATGATTTGTCATCCGAAGTCTCTTTTGTGTGTATTTGAAATAGTCGCTCTAGGATATGGCTATGAAGTGATGCTGCGCTAATTTGTCATTTTTTTCCTACCAAAATTTCAATGAAGTCGTCTGTATCTTTAATCATTGTCTCCATTTGTTTGTTTTTTTTTTGTTTTTTCAGGTTGAACGCATTGTTTGTACTATATATCTTCTGAGCTAGCCAGTTCTTCTAATGTACCTAAATAGTTGGTGAGGGTCTGTACAGAGGACACTTACTACACTTCCGTAGCATATTGGCTTCTGATTTAATATCACAGACTATCTTGCTTATGAAATGTGTGTACTTTCCATTATGG
This sequence comes from Thermobia domestica, assembly GCF_964235325.1. Lineage (NCBI taxonomy): Eukaryota > Metazoa > Arthropoda > Insecta > Zygentoma > Lepismatidae > Thermobia > Thermobia domestica. The sequence goes on from NW_027656454.1 coordinate 29,798, forward strand.
TGAATGGTCTTGCAATACCATTTTCACATCCTGATGAATGGCATAATGCACGCATTGTGTCTTCCTTTTGCATTAACACTCACACTTTATTTGGCTGAAGTTCGTAAAACTTGGGTAAGCTAATTTTGACACTGGGATGTTCTCTTTTTAAAAACTAGTAAACTTCATTTATGTTCGATAAAATAAATCTCTCTTGCTGTTTTTGTTATCCGTCATCACTAACACTAAATCTAGCATTTCAGGGCACTTAATCTGTGTTATAAGATTATGAGACTAAATTAAAGGTGTTTGCAGGAATACTAAGTCCTTTCTTAGAATCAGATTTGGCCAAAATAACATGCTTCTTTCTGATCTTCGGGACTTTACGAATGAGATACTCGGTTGTTTGAAATGTTTCTACAGTTTTCGTAATAGTGCCTGAGTTTAGAACTAATGACAGAACTGAACAGCAATGGCACTTGAACTCTCAAATTTTTATGCATTTATTAAATCACTTCAGTCTGACAATTATAAACATTTTCATCATGGAAAACTGAAAAAAAATCATTGCAAATTTTGGAGGTTTTGTACAAAAAGTATCCAAATCCGCTCTCAACTTACATTGGGTTATAATTTTTTTCTTGAACATAACAAAAACACTCTCCTAATTTTTTTTAATATGTTAAAGAGGAACACCAGAACTACTTATTTGAAAATTTGAGGTTAAAGTTAGGTGGGCATTTTTCAGAAATAATTAACAAATTTTGACATTTTTTCTTCTTTTTTTCTCTTTGATGGTGAAATTCATATGCTTAACTCCACTTGGGCAGTTCATCACTACAATATTTTAAATGTTACCAATTCAGAGACTGTTTTAGTGAAAACTGTTTTCAAATAGTTTCATTATCTTTGGAGATCTAGCGGTTTCAGTACTTTAACACTTTTAAGATTTCCGCTTTTTGAGGCAAATTGTATACTTTCTGTCCGCATTATACATCAGAAATGGGAAAATCGAAAAAAAAAAAAAAAACAGAAGATTTTTCGAAAAAATGTTCGAAATTTTTGTGCCCCTCTGGCCCTGGGTTCACATAGGATCTGATTTTTTTAAAAAATGCATTGTTATGTACATAATACGTGTGTAAAATTTCATTCTTGTATTTTGAAAACTGAAGTCAGGAGAAATTTTTGAAAGTCTGAAAGTGACCCTTTTTCATATATATGATAGATAGATAGATAGATAGATAGATAGATAGATAGATAGATAGATAGATAGATAGATAGATAGATAGATAGATAGATAGATAGATAGATAGATAGATACATACATAGAGATGTACAGATATATAGATATAAATATACAATACAAGGTAGGATCAAAAAGTCAGGTAACAATGTTTTTTTTTTTTTTTCAGAAATTTTTGTTTCGGTTACCTATACTGTTACAGGGTATACATGACACTGCAAACTAACATTCCATATAGTCACCATATTTGTCTAAACACTTGTTCCAGCGGGTGACCAATGCCTCAATGCCCCTATGGAAGAAATCTCTGTCAAGGCTGTTCAACTAGGTTTTCACTGCATCTTGTGCCTCTTGCACTGTGTTCAAGCGTTGTCCTTGAAGTTGCTTCTTCATTGGTCCGAAAAGATGGAACTCGCTGGGTGCAAGGTCCGGGCTGTATGCAGGGTGTTTCGAAACCTCCCAGTTGAAACGTGTGACAAAGTCGCGGGTGAGATGAGCTGTGTGCGGTCGAGCATTGTCGTGTAACAACAAGACACCCTTCCTTAGTGCTCCAGGTCTTTTCCGACGTGTAGCCTCTCTCAGTCTGTCTAACGTCGGGCAATGATCGTGGTACCCGATGGAAGGAATTCCAGGTGAATCATACCAAAGTGGTCCCAAAAAACAGTGGCCATTGTTTTTCTTGCACAAGTTACTGTTTTAAACTCTTTGGATGGGGGCAATGAAGGATGTTTCCTCATCATGGAGGAACGTTTCGATTCAGGTGTCCACAATGGCACAGGTGTCTCATCACCTATAATGATGCGATACAGAAATGAAGACCTTTCTTGTTGATAACGGGTCAGGTGGTTCAAACTAGTCCGTTTCTGTGAGATTCCGTGGTACCCAATGTGCACACATTTTGCGGTAGCCAAGCATGTTGTGAACAATTCTGTGAATGGAACCATACGAAATGTTCAGTACCTCTCCAATGTGTGACAGTGTGATTCGCCTATTCTCCCAAATCATTCCCTCTACCTGACAAATGTTCTGGTCGCTAGCAGACATTGAGGGGTCTGCCACTTCGATGCTCATCAGTGATGTCAGTCCTCCCATTATCAAACTCAATACACCAACACCACACTTGTTTCCTCGATAACATGTTGTTGTCCTACACCTCCACAAGTCCCGACGGATTTCGGCTGGTTTCTTCCACTTCGCATGCAGAAACCTTATCACACTTTGCACTTCAACATTTGACCATGTTTCCAGTAGCCATGCCATCTTCGAACAACGATTATCTGCAACTGCGTCACCGTGATGCTCTCTAGCGGTCACCAGGGATACTACCCATCAATACCTACGACACACGAAAACAAAAACGAAGAGTTACTCTCATATAGTGGTTTATTTTTAGGGCAATGTTACCTTACTTTTTGACCCTGCCTTGTGGATATAGATAGATATAGATATAATTAAAAGTGTACTGCTTCATTGCTATTTGACCTAGGGTCATGGTTCAAATGCAGTTTTCCTCAGTATAATGAGCCCTTTCCAACGGTACCACTCACATGTCCATATCATACACCTGAACCGGAGAATTAGGGTTAAACCCGGAAGTTTTTTTGAAACTCCCACCAAAACACTTTGCCCCTCTGATCCAGGCTTGGGTTGACGTAGGGATCTGAATTTTGTTTATAAAACTACGTTATTATGTACATAATACGTGTGCAATATTTCAAAAAATGAAATGAAATCTTTGAGTTTTATGTCCCACGGTTATGCCGGTAGGCTAAAGGAGACGGTGATGATGAGTAATGAATGAAATGGTGGAATGAAGAAAGTGGGAGGAAACGGGAGAACCCCAAGGAAACCCACGCACACGGTGTTTGTCCACCACAAAGTTCACTTGGCGGGGGCTGGGATCAAACCAGGGACCCCAAGCACTAGAGGTGAACGCTCTACCACTGAGCCACCGCGGCCCAAGCAAAATTTCAATCTTGTATCTTGTAAACAAAGGGCGGAAAAAATAGTTGAAAGTCTGAATTTAAGCTCTCTCTCTTTATATACACACATATATACTGCGTGATTACTGTTTGGTCTAGAGTCATAGTTCAAACGTTATTTTGTTCAGTGTAACAAGCCCTTTCCAACGGTACTACTCATACGTCCATATCATATATCTGAACTAGAAAAATCGGAAAAAACGGGACATTTTTCTGAAAAAATCACCCTCTCGGAACACTTGCGCTACTCGTGCCCGGTCCCGGTTTCAGAAAGGGATCTCGGAAAAATTTGAGAAATATCCGAAGATACACACAATCCATATGCAAACTTCCAATCTGATATCGTGAAAACTGGAGGCGTGAAAAATTTTGGAAATTTGCCTTAAGAAAAAATAAAAAAGTCACGCACCTCCGTCCCCACTTGGGGCCACCAAGTTGACCATCTGGTTCCGAAACGCATCTGGAGTGTTCTTTAGTCCATCCTTGACTTGACTAATAAAAAAATCCGGCTTAAATGCCTGTTATAGAACCTACATAAGCGGTCAAAGACGATACAACGCCATGGTAACAAAAGTTACCAAAAAATTATGAAAGGGTTAAGTCGATGGCGAACTTAAGTGTTTTTTGCAATTCTCCCAAATTTCGAATGGCTCCTACAGGAGGCCCCTTTGAGGTAGAGCTGTAAAATTTTGTAGATGTGTTATGTTTGAGTACCACAATACATGTACAAGTTTTGAAGAAAATCTAAAACATATGAGCCACATTTCAGTTTCAAATTTGGCGGTTTCACATGGAATGACCCCAAAATATTGTTCTTTCAAATGAAAATTAGTAAAAGATTATGATCAGTCAGCAGGGAGTGACCTGTCAAATGGTTTAAACAGATCAGCATATGAGATTAAACTTCAGATCTGGTGATATAAAATAAAAAGAAAACATAATAGCTTGATTCCAAGATAACGTTTACAACATGAAATCAGACTATCTTAAACCAAACGAAATTAAACTTGGCTTCTTGAATAATCTTCTGCAAGGACATGAATACTTTGATACACTCTCTTAAATTTTAGTAGTGTATATTGGATCACCTCCTTTAAATTCGAGAATTGTCAAAAATAAATAAATAAATAAATAAATAAATAAATAAAGTGGTAAATGTTCTTTAGGACTTGGGCAAATTTGAATGGTCACGTCGATCCTTTGCATGGGTAAAACATATCCAAAATTTAAATTTATGAGGGTTTTGACTTCTTCTAAGGTGAGAAACTTTATTACGTCAATATGACTGAGTACAGGACATAGTCTAAGGTCATTGGTGAAAAGTTAGGTTTGGTGAAATCTGATTGATTGATTTCTATCTCTAAGTCCAAGATTTGGGCTTGAAGCCTGATAGGTAATTATTATAACTTATCGATATACTCGAACAATTTCACAGTTTGAATCTTAGTATTGTAGTCATGACTTATAGTCTAAGATCATAGGAGCAGTCGATGTTCGAAGGTGGTAGGTGAAAAAGCGACAGAACTTTCTTGGTTACCTTTATATAATGAGAATAACATTGACCTCTTTTTCAATAAAAGGCGGAATTTTCGAAAACTTTGTAGCATATATCAACTTATTTTGAAGTATATATGTTTCATACCAAATAAGTAAGTATAAATATAAAGCTTCATCGTCCTAACATTAGAGACACTCAATTTATTAGTATAAATTTTGACTGCATTATTGCATTTTAATGAAATTAACTGAAAAAGCCCGGTTCAAGCTAAGCGCTATGTTCCAGCAATGATTTCAAACGGTTCAGAAGTTGTTCCATGATGGAACGGTATTTGATTCGAATGTGAAGAAAATCGTTATAGAAATTGTCCCTCTCCTTAAAAGCCAAATTTTTAAAACACTAGAATACGTGTCTATTTATTTTAAATTAGAAATCTATACAGCGAATTTCATGCCCCTAAGTTAAAAGTCTCGTGAGATACTTTATTTTTGGGATAAATTTTGAACCCTCTTTTCCTATGCATTTTAACGAAAGTAACATGATAAAACCCCCGTTCGAGAACAATGATAATTATATTCAAAATTAATTTCTAACGATTCATAGGATTTTCATGATTTTGAGACAGATAACGATGATTTGAATATGAATGAAACAATTTAGAAATTCTCCCTTCTGTTTCTTAAAAGCAGAATTTTGGAAGACCCATTTATTTAAAATGAGAAATATTTACACCGAGTTTCAAGTCCCTAATTTAAGGAAGATCTGAGATATTCTATTTTTAGCATAAATTACTGAACCACTTTCTTAACGCAAGCAATAAATCCCATATTGAAAACAGTGTTCAAAAATTCTTATCACACAGCTTAGCCGTTTCTTTCTTCTTTCGGTATGATGCAGAAGTCTATTTCATTTTTGTAATATACTAGTGAAATTGTCCACTCTTGGCACGAGAATGTTAGATTTATGAAAAATATTCGAATGATGTATTATTGAGCACTCTTCCCCCATTCAGGATACGACTATGAGTCAGAATGAAACGACAAAAACGCAGGTTTACTCAAATCACAAATTCGTTTTAAACGTTTTAACTATTTTCTCACTTTGGCTATTTTATGGATACGCATTTAAATGAAAGTAACGTGATAAGAACCCGGCTTGAGACAGTATTATTTATGTTGAAAAATTAATTCCAAATGGTTTAGCCATTTCTCTGGTATGTCATGTTACTGACAATGTTAACTTCATGTAGATATACGTCATTTTTAGTTTTCTATAAATTGAAATTTTATTTTAACTTCTTTTGTCGATGGCATTTGACTGCTTAATGAACTCATAGAACAAATACTTTGAATATGGAGCACGAAATACAAGCTATTAGTAGAATACAAGCTGCTCATCAGACAAAACAGCGAAATGTCCATTTTAGGGAACTAAATCCACAATTTGGACGGATATATAATGTTGAATATATCCTTCCTTATCACTATTACTATTATTAAAGGGCGCAAAAGAGAACTTCTACTAATATTCAACGAGACATGAATTTGTGTGTGTATGTGTGTGTATATGAATTTTTTCAAGAACATTCGTAAAAATTATCGAACTTTGATTAAGCGTTTTTCATACTTCTGAATCATGTTTGTTTGTTGGAATTGGAATCATGAAAACAGCACTAACTAGGATGGGTGATTGCATATGATCATTGGGTGAAAGCCAGATCTCGATAACTTGATTGAGACAATGAAATCATTGGAAATTATTAGTTTATCTGAAGATTCAATATTCTATTCTCATTTATCTGCAATAGTTACTTAGAGCAAATAATTACCAGTTACTTTGTTCATTTAACTGTGTAAAAGTTTGTGATTGTATTTTTTAAACTTCAGTTCTGTACTTAATCAGACATCAAGTCACGGTGATTGTATTATACATAATGCTCACTTTATTTATTTATTGAGAAGGTTTCAGACGAAGCAAAAACACTTTTTACACTGAAACATTAACAACAAAGGTATAAAATTTTAAGAAAGTTGGTCAAGGTTTATGTATTAAGGATATTCTGACATTCCCCTGGTTGAACTGCAAAATCACTAGTCAGGATGCTTGGTATCAAAATATCGAACCTGGAGACTCCCAATTATGAAGTGCCAACGCTAACCACTATTAGTCTTATTTTTTATTTTGCGTTTTTGTGCCATAATAGTAGTGATTTTCCGACGCGCTGACATGTCAATTGCTGATCTAGAAGGACATAGCTGGGGAAGCTCCATGCTTCTGGCCTGCTTGGTCCAGAACTTGTATGCATTGGCCAAGTAATTTTCCGGGAATTTTGTGCACGTTTCCTTTGATGGTGATGGAACATAACGACAAGCTACTGCTTTCTTGGTGTTCAATGACTGGTGGGCTTCGTTCTGGCAGCAGTGTCTTCCTCCTGCTAACGCTCGATCATCACCAAAATAATTTTCAATGTCCTCATCATCTGTGCCATCGTCATCTATCATTAGTGTGTTAAACTCATCCATAACAACATCTTCTTGAAACAGCTGCGTTTTTGTGTGTTCTGCAACGAGACGTTTCTCCCATGTTGGGATTTCCTACAAGATACCGAATCAAATCAACTAACAACTTCGCAACTAGAGCTTGTCACATTTCGTTCACACATGATGCACATTTACAAATCAGCCACCGAAATACCCTCGCACTTTGCTGCCATTGATACTATCTGACCTTCGTTATCGAATGCTCACACAGAAAGACCAGCATTCGCTTTTACTCGCTCCTACCACCACAACTACTAGCACTGGATGCATCTCGCACGTTTACATTTCATACTATCTGTGCATTTTCTACATCCACATGCTCCATTACTTCCATACTCTAAGAGCTCTTTCGTGGAGACCTGGGTTCGATTCCCGGCGGGAGCTCATGTGGTTCGGATTCCACGTTAATAAGTAAGGTCCCGTCTCACATAGACTCGTTGCTGAAAGAGACGTGAAACTCAAAATCAACTTAACTCAACTACCTCCACACCCTGTGGTCCATAGCATGCCAACATTTATCTCCATAGAAGAAAAAGAATAAGGGATAGCTAGTAATGGATTTTTTAAATATGGATTCAGTGTCCAAGGAGCAGGTTCTATATATTTTTTTAGACTTGTTACTCTATTGAAACCAGTTGTTACAGATGTACTACTTTAAGTTTGAATACTGAATTCGCGTAGTTTGGAAGTCTTAGTTTAATATAGTGAAACGCAATTCACTTGTTTAATTTGGGTATTGTACTGGTAACTCGTATAATACATGCCATCAGGCTGATCCTCTTAGTCATAGATTAGAAAACTGTAGCAATGTAACAGATATTTCGGAGTAGTGAGAATTGTTAAGCAAAATATGCCGCCTTCACCCTTTGTTCTTCAGTGCCAACAAATTAATCCTTTATCCTGATTTAATTATTATCCCATTACTAAAGCAATGCTATTATTTGGAGCGTCATTTAGCCAATGATGTGTGTCTTGACCACGCCAGGTCTTTACCTTATGTATCTCACATTCCGCTAACAGCCTATCACTTGTTCATAAAAAGCAAATATTTTTGCAAATTTTACAACTCTTTTAACTTGATCATGGTAGTTGTCCCACTGTGAACAAAATGTTTTCGATGAGTTTTCTAAAACCTTTTTATTTCCTTATTTTCATATGTATGCAATACTTTGTCCACTTGTATCCATATGCTAATTAGCTTATGATCATATAAAAAAAAAAAAAAACAACTTAAAGATAGAACCGGACTTACAAGAGTAAGGACGTGAATTCAATTCTCGTTTGGGTCAAACATTTGGTATGTAATGATATATTCCTTAATGTATGAATAGTTACATAACATCATTACATTTAAGTAAGTCTACTCATACAATCATTTCAGGACATAAGTAATTATTATGTTTTAAATATAACACTTGAGATGTGGTGGATGTTAACATTGGTATATTACATGTGAATAAAAATACAAATTAAGTAAAACGTGTAATGGCAATACGTAAGCGTATGTTGTGTTTGTCTGCATCTATTTGTCATACGGAAGTTACTTCTTAATATTCTCATTACTGTATGGGATTTATGTTCTTACATATACTATTATAATTACTAAATATGACACATTTGCATCTGGTGTTAATTTAATTCACTGTTAAAGTTGTACATTATTATGTATGCACTTTATTCGTCTGATAATTGATCAGAGTTATGCAAGTAAAATGCATATTTGTTGTATAACTTGAGTAAATCGGTTTGTTCTACTCCATTGAAATCATTTGGCATTTCTCCTTACAGTTGTCGCGAGAGACTGAAATATATGTAATTTTGTTTCGCCAAATGACATTTTGTGTGAAAATAGCAAATCATCGCGCAAGTTTCTGCAAGAGTCTTGCATGCAAGACCAAGACCGAGATCAAGACCAAGACCAGGAATCCCAACGCAAGACCAAGACCAAGACCAAGACTCTTGCACAAGAGTCTTGCACAAGTACCGGTACTACTTGAATTCCTTTATAGAATGTAAAAAGGGGAAAAAATCATTACTTCTTTCCAGTGGCGGCGTAAGGGCGGGGCGAGCGGTGCCCTCGCCCCGGGCCCCACTTTCTGGGGGGCCCCAGCGGTAGGTAAAAATTAATTACTAAGGAACTTTGTTAGCATGAGCCGTACAAGAGCTGTCAAGGTTTATAATCCACACCTTCCCTAAAAGGAAACGCAATTAATTGTCAATCAATATTAAGACATTCCTAATTTTGAGGTTTAAAAATAATAATATAGAAGTACACAGTTAACGGATCAACTCTAAGTTTTTAAAACAATATAACAAAGTGAAAACATTTTAAAATAAAACTAACAACATATTTGTAGGTAACTCGGACGAATTTAAAAAAGTAAAAACAAAAACAATTCCAGTTCCGTAAAATGAAAATACTATAAAAACCGTAAACAATTCAGTCTAGGTGTGCAGAAGAATCTATCAACCTCCTAGTTACCACTCTTGCTTCGTAGAAAAGTGACATTGGGAAGGAATAGTACAGTTTCTGATGGCAATGAACGTAAAGACACTATAAATACGCTCGCAAAAAGCTCTGTTAGTAACTCTGGTAAAAAATGCACATAAACAGTCCTGACATGTAAAACGAGAATGTGAACCCTTCAATTATCTTATAAATATCATTCATTTAATAAGCTCTTTTGGTAATGGTTTATCTTATATGCACTTTGTTATATATTATTGTAATAAATTAGTTTTCTTCATATAATGCCTATAAAAGTGAATTTCTGACTCTATACTACCTGCCCTTTGGCATTCAATCAATCATCTATTCAATCTCAATCTTATTATTTTTTAATTATTTGTTAATATTACACCAAATGACGGATGAAACAACAGGAATATCTGTCTAATAAAGCTAACCAGTGCCGGATTTCCGTATAAGCTATACAAGCTATAAGCTTCGGGCCTCACTCTCTTGGAGACCCGAAAGAAATTTAAAGAAAAAAAAACTGAATGTAGATTAAAAATACATAAAAAAGTTTCATTATCTTGGAGGATCCCAAAGAAATTTAAATGAAAAAGTTCTGAATATAGATGAAAAAGAAAGTAAACGTTTCACTTTCTTGGGACTCCCAAGAAAATCAAAGAAAAAAGTTGAATGTAGGTGAAAAATAAAATAAAAGTTTTACTCTCTTGGGGCCCCAAAGAAATTTAAAGGAAAAAATGTATGTGGATTAAAATATGAATAAAATAAAAGTTTCACTTTGTTCATTAACCTCAGAGAAATTTAAAGGAAAAAGCTGTGTAGATTAAAATATAATAAAAGAAAGTCATAGTATATTGTGTTGTTTACATTCTAAGGTCTTATGATGCAAGTAATGGGGCCCCAACTGCTAGCCTGCTTCCTAAAACATCACTGTTTATTTATTTATTTATTTATTTATTTATTCACATATCAGTTCAAGAGAAGGGTAGAAAGAAGGGTTGAACGTAATGCTTTATTAGGGTACTAGCATTCTGTTGCTAACTGAAAGCTCTTTAGTGCAGACGCTATAGTCGCAGATTCACTTGTTTTTCTTCTGTTTTTTCTTTTGTCCTTTACAAGTCGAATTTTCAGCGAGCGAAAACCTTTTGCTTAGCTGGTTTCTCCATTTCTGCCTTGTTGTTTGGCGTATAAATTTACATTTCAGCCCACAAATTTAGAGTGAAGAAAATGTTCAATAAGAAAACAAATTTTCAAATAATCAAAATACTTCAGCATTATATTTAACTCCTGATTGTTCTATTCGATTTGTTGACATACAACGCGATTCTGTTCAAGTTCGGGAAGTATTTATTGATTTCATCTCTGTCGAAGGAAAGACTGCTGAAAGTATTTCTGCTGAAATACTGAAGAAACTTCAATGTGATAGGCTTGGTATTAAGTCTTGTGATAATCAGGCTACAATGGCCGGGCAATATTCTGAAGTTTAGGGATGAGCTCGAGTCGAGTCGAGACAGAATTTTCCAGACAAAATTCGAGTCGAGACACAGCTCTTCCAATAGAAAAATATATTTTTTTCGAGTCGGGACATCATTTTTACAGCACATTTTCGAGACGAGACAGTCTCAAATCTTGTCTCGTGCGCATCCCTACTGAAGTTCAAACTTTCATACGGAATACGAGTCCTTTGGCCATTTTCGTTCCTTATAACAATAATTCATTGAACCTTGTGGCTTACATGCTGCGCACGTTAACCTTCTGCCGGTGACTTTGTTGGGAGCAATGGAACGTTTGTTGCTATTCCTCTCTAAATCTACTTACCGATGGAATGTGCTGCAAAATCACGTAAAGTTTGGTCTGAAACGTGAAAATGACATTAGATGGAGATTAAAAGCAGAAGCTTTAAAGGCACTTTCTAGTCAATTGGATGAAGTAATTGATCCGTTGAAAGACCTGTGTGACACTTCGATTGAAACGCTTGATACTACAGGAGATGCGGGTCTTCTGGTCTGCAGATCTCTCATATATTGGTCAGATCCAAAAATGCCTTCAATCTCAGGATATGAGTTTCAATCAAACTCTTATTCAGTTACAGAGCCTGGTTGACACCATGGATACCTGGAGACTTGAGCTGGGCAAGGAAATCATATCTACAGCTGAAGGAAGTTGCAGGGCATGGAACAAAACTGTGAATACACACAGGAGAAAGAAATGCATACCTTGAGAAGCAAAGAATGAACCCTGACTGCACAGGCCAAAATGAAGCGCTCTATCAATGAAATTCTAGATGAGATGAGACAACAAATGTATGATCATTTTACTCAGATGCATGACCTCAACGACAGATTTGGATTCCTGTGTTCTACGGCCAACTTTGTGCAGCAGCTAGATGATGAGAGCAAGGAAACGCTAAAAGCATGTTGCTATGATTTGGCTTTGTTCTACCCGAATGACCTGGATGGCTTAGAATTATTTCAGGATTGTAAGGATATAATCCGTTTACTAAGTATGCTCAGAAAGCTAAAGAACAACTTGACTTTTCCCCACAATGCATACCGAAATATGCATCTTCAATGGGTCTTGAAGTTTACTAAAGTTTGGCTACCGCTCTTCAGATTTTGATAACACTGCACGTATCTGTCGCATAGTGTGAAAGGTCTTTCAGCAAAATGAAATTGATAAAATTATACTTGCGTCCCACAATGAGTCAAGAAAGATTCACGAATCTGGACATTCTTTCTATCGAAAATGAACTGGCATTCACTTTGGATTTTGATAATATAGTTGAGACTTTCGCTGCTACCAAAGCAAGGAAGGTATCATTCTGAATGTTGGTGGAACACAGGCCAATATGGTAGTGGAACTACTGTCGAAACTAGTTTCATGTTTCAAGTAAAGGGAAAAAAAGTACCAAAAGAGTAATGAAAAGCCGTTAAGATCTGTCTATTGACTGGTGATAGCTGATAATGAAAAGTAGGATGGTATAACCCGTAGTAGAATTCTGTGCTTACATATTTAATCTATAATATATCCCCAATTATTCAATACATTCAGGATTTTTTGTTATAATATATTCTAATACTATGTTAGTAAGAGATAATGGAAATATTCATAAGTGACAGAATATAAACATGACTGAATTATTAAATACAAAATAATCATAAGACAAGTGTGAAATCTGGAAACAATAGTAAAATAGACAAGCAGGAGAGAAATATTCTAGTGGTTAACTATTCATTGATACTTCGACAAAAGCAGTGGGACTAATTAGATCGTACATTATCACTGGAGAGAAACCTAGTGAAAGATAAATGAAGACACACAGGAAAGAAATCTATTCTAGCCATTATTTACTGATAGTTCGGTAAAGAAAAAAGAAAGCGTTTAAGTATTGTGTATGATCACTGGAGAGGAGCCTAATGTAAAGTGAATTGTAGAAGAAAAATCTAATCAAATAAAACCCATGTCGCGCAAATTCAGGCAGGGAGAAACTATGAACAAACTGACTCATATGAGAAATTGCACAGGAGAAACACCAAAGGCGAGAACCAAACAAAGAATTCTAGAAAACATAGAGCTTACACTTAGAAATGGCATCAATTATATTATTATTTGCAATTTTTACAATATCAGCTCATTGTTACATTTTGTAGGTAAATTTGTCACTAAATGTATTATTAGCTGAGCATTACTTCCAATATTCCATCTAATTACAGTACGCGTTGATACTAGGATAGTATAGGTGTAGGATAAATTCTGGATTCTTGATTGTCAACTTTTGTTTGTTCTTAAGATTATGTTATTTCTGTCGTGGGTTATAGTTTCCGTTACACTTGTATCGCTAATCCAATTTCTATCGTGTCCTTTGTTTAAAAATGAATAAAAAAAGAAAACAATATGCAATGATATTCCTGGTCCAGTTTTATTTTTAGATACCAGCCTGAAGACGGTTCTAAGTATTAAAAAAAATAGACAGGGATGCTGAATGTCACCCCATTTGTTTAATATATATATATATATATATATATATATATATATATATATATATATATATATATAAAATTAAAATGATCTAAACACACACACCAACGGGAAAGGGGGAGGAGTAAACACAAAAAATGATTATGTAAATGAATGTCAAAAATAAAAGTGTATAAATCACGATTGTTTGAAAAGGGGCCCCAATCTACTTCACTGGCCCCGGGCCCCAGTTTGCCTTACGCCGCCACTGCTTCTTTCACTTGAAGTTCCTGGTTTCAGTAAAAATGCCGCTGGAGTGAATGTGTTCACAGTAGTTTATGCAATTCGTGTGAGTTGATCTTCCCCTGTAGCATATAGCTACAGTATATCGTTTTGTGAATCGGGTGTTCGCGTTTTCTGTATTTATTACTCGTTTTCAAGCTACACAGATGTCATTCTAATCAAAGATTGACTATTGTACAGATGTGTGTTATCTGGAGTAAGTTTAAGCCTTTGATCTTCGAGCTGGGAAAGTTTGTCGGATCGTCCTGGGATAAATATAGCAAAAGAGGGATTTGTTTTTCACCCTTCAGTTGCTTTACCTTAGATAGTCTGCTGACGAAACGCCACAGACGTCCAGTAAGAAGAAATTTGCAAAGTATAAAACGCAAGTGGCGAGCGCAAAAAAAAAAAAAAAAAAAAAAAAAACTTTAATTTGTATTTCGAAGTTGTTGAGGAAAGTGGGAGAGCATCCGTATGGGTTATACGAACTATGCAGAAAATCGAAGCAAAGTGGCAATAACAATGAAAAACAGAAACACTTTAGGCCTGAAAAAACATCATTTATCAGTGCATAAGAACGAAGCGCAGGAATTATTTCCATTAAAGCAGCAGCAAACTCGAAATATTGCAGATTTCTTTAAACCTGGTTTGATTATAATCAATATTATTTTAATTTTTAATCTCTTTTTTTAACCAATATTGCTAAACATATCATTAGCATCCTCATCATAGCTATTCTGCCATTATTGGCAGGTCACTTGATGCAACTAAGAAGCTTCGATGTTTGGTGATCCTCAGCTATAGTCTCTTCGTGTTACGTAGCAATTTTCTGTTTTAATACCTTTCTTAAACTACAATCTTCTTCGCTTCTCCCTCTCTTTCCTTCCACCATACCCTCTAGCATTTCTCTCATAACACAGTCCTCCTTAGCCAGTCCCTCCTCCTTCTCTTAATTACATCTAAAATTCTTGTTTTCTCCCCTATTGTTATTATTTCTAACACCTTCCCATTCGTTTTCCGTTCAACTCAGCTAAATCTCTCCTTTTTCTCCATGCCCATGTTTCGAAAGCCTCTAATTGTTTTAATCGCTTTTGCGTAATGTTCATGTTTCTGCCCCATAGAGTACATTTGAAATCAGTAAAATAAAATTTCAACATTTAATTGGAAGTTTGTTCAATACAAAGAAGAGCTAATCAAGGTTGAAAACAAAATAAATCTAATGGCTTTAGAGTGTAAAAATAATTTTGCAATTCATCTATTTCAGTAATGTGTGTCGTCTTAATCTTCTTTCATGCGTCTCAGGAGTACCCTCACCAATTTGGGAACCAGTGGAGTATTGGATCTGTTAAGAAATATAAAAATATTACGAAACGTTAGGATTTATCTTATAAGTAGTGAAGTGTGGGCGCCAATTGAAAAAATAAATAAATAATTAAAGGTCATTGCCTAAGTTGTACACTATCATATTACTTACACGAAAGTAAACTGTATATTACATTTAGAAACATACATTGTATATCCGTTACTATTGGCACATTGTATAATTTATTATCCCTTATATCCAGAGTAAAATTTCCCTGTGAAAAGCATAAGATTTCTTAAAAGCAAGACTTGCAAGACTCTTGCAAGCAAGACTAAGACCAAGACCAAGACCAACACTGGGTGTGCAAGACCAAGACCAAGACCACCCGGGTCTTGGTCTTGGTCTTGCATTTGCTCATCACTAATAGCAATGACAGATGGCAATGAAAATATGTGAATTTACTTCATTACTCAATTAGTAAAGGAGTGGATTTATAGGATTTTTTTCTACACCTTTGCCAAATTTTTATACCATGTTTCATATTTCTGATATGGGATTTTCACTTTTTTCAATTGATGGATTTTATGGGATTTTCAAAATTCCCAAATTCCGAAATTTCAACATTCTGGAATTCGGAAATCGAATTAATGACTTCCTAATGCCATTCAACCAGTGGCGGCGGTTGGGGCGGCGAAGTGGAGGAAGGCAAGATATGACCTGAATATTTGTCTATCAATGTTAGTTTTCCTGATGGTTAGAAAGGTTGTATAACTAATAGGATACTATTTTTCAGTTAAAATACTGTATATTGTATTTCATATTTTATTAGGTTAATTGACAAGACAAACGCAAGTAGGTACTAGCCCTTTGTACTCTTAAACAACTAAAGTGTAAGAAGAGATTTGATTCCCTGCTCATGAACATCTTAAAATTCTGTCTGGAAAACTGTATGATCAGATTATTTAATAATAAATTAGCAAAACAAATAAATAGAAAGGATAATATTAATCATAGTAATGAATAATGAGGCTTGTTTTGTAGAAGTTACTTTGAAACTGGGGATTAATGAACAACTTATATTTTCTACACATGCCATTAAATATATGTTATTACTCTTAGAAAATGAAAGACAGTAAATATTACGAGCATATGCTACGACATTATAAGAAATACGCAATTACAATATTAATTGCTTTGAACTGCAATTAAAACGCAACTTCTGTAGCTTTCTTGACTCCACAGGAAGACAAATAAGCGCTACGTACTTATGCAACAGCAAATATTATATGGTACCATTTATTTCTATGAACCAGTAATGCATACAGAAACTTTATGTTTCCAAATGAAACTATTACATTAAGGGGTCACTTCAAAAGTTGGTGGAGGCAACTGTCCCCTCTTACCCCCTAATTGCCGCCCCTGCATTCAACCTTATCGACCACCACTGGTTCTTATAAAGATATGTCACAAAACCTCAAGTTGGAAGTTGTTAACATGTTTTATTTAATTTGTATTTTTATTCCAATAATCCTACAAATAATCCTTTAAATAAAATCCTATATATAGTTAATCAAATTGGTGAGGATGATGGCCCAATGGTAGAATGTTGCTCTCCTCTTCTGTAAGGGTTCCCTGGTTCGATCGCAGATCATGGGAGCTTGCGGTGGACAATATTATGTCTGTGGGTTTTCTTAGAGTTCTCAAGTGTCTGTCAACATTATCAATACATCAATTATTTCACTTTATCTTCTTTAGCCTACAGACCATAAACGTTTCACGTTAACGAAAGTAAATATAGAAATTTATAGTTTTACGTCCCACAGTTATGACCTGGAGACTGAATGAGATGGATGATTGATATGATTATGAAAGAATTGACGAAATGAACATGTAGGAGGAAACGGGAGAACCTCGAAGAATCCACGGATCCACCACAAATTCACATGGTCTCCGATCGAATCAATCACTCCTTGCACTAGAGGTGAGCACCCTAACGCTGGGTCACTGTATCTCCCCAAAAAGTAAATTAAATTTGCAGTTCGTCATATTATATAATGTGCAATACTTTGCTCAATTTTATTTGTAAGATTATTTTAAAATCAGAATTTAATTTGAATAAGATATTTGTTTTTCTTAGAGTACACTATTTTGTTATGATATGTATTGACGTGAGCTTTAAGTTACTTTATTTCTTAAAATTATACGCCTTGTTCAAATCGAATGAACTTCGTTTGCAAATTCTGGCTTTGTTTAGTTTCTTTAAATATTTCACATTAAATAGCTCTCTTTACTTTTACATTAGTTAATTGTATGTAAGGTTCATCTAACTGCAACAGACATTCCTATATAGAGTAATTTGGGGCAATATGCGCAGTTTTTGACATTGGGCCTTCTAAAATTGTAACTATCAGACCAAGAAACCCGAAAACTTAGGGGAATATACTTATATCTTTCTACTACCTACGAATGTGAAATATGTTTGTCAACTCAGCTTAGTAGAGAAAATAATGGAGTTAAAAGTGACCCTTCCAAAACGGGCATATTGCCCCAATATCGGGGTAAAAAGCACATATAGGGAAAATTTGCGCACATCTGCATTAAAAAATATGTTTGGAACTCTTCTCTGCTTTATTGATAGATTCATATAAATATGAGTAGAAATAAATGTTAACAATACTAATGTACTATTGCTATACAATATCTACGCCTTGAGCAATTAGTAGTCTAGGCAGAATTATGGAACATTGTTCTTAATACCTAATGCAAATCATTAACACACCGTAGGACCTACACATTAGAAAAAAGTAGCATATCTAAATGTTTGCATTGAAAATATTTGTGAGTACTGCAATAATTATGGACACACCTGTACAACATGCACTGTGTGTAGATTAAGCATACATTATATAGTGTAAATATATGCCTACATAGCCTAGTAAAGGTTCTAATGTACTGCACTTCAGAAACAAGTCACATTAGTTTTCCCGTTTGGACATCAAAAATTATATATGGAAGTGATTTTAACAGTTGTCACAAGGTAACAATACATTGTTTCTTACGTTTTTTTCTTGCGCATTTTTCATGATACCATTTGAAACAACTCATACACTTAACCCAATCACCCATGTTGGTTGCTTCACTTGCATAGTTATACCCGTTACAGGCAGTACAAAAATTGTTGGGATCTGCCATCATCTGACGTGTGTGAGGTTTGAGTAACTCATTTCGGCTGCAAACAATTCCTACAGTTTCCTTTGCACACAGATTGCGTTTTAACTTCTTGTTTTGGGCACATGATAGACTTGTAATCTTTCGTTTCTTCTTGTTGAGAATTTTGATATGTTGCGGGGTTGTTAGACATGTTGCACTTCTGGTAGACGTAGTGCGTGTAGCCTCTTGACGGGTAGGAACGGGCATGATATCTTGAAATGACGTAGTTTGATCCCTACTTTTACCACCACCATGCACTTTTGCTGCAGCAATTCGTTCACTTCGTGAAGCAGTTCCTTGTATTCCTTCAGATTGTCTGCAAGTACTGGTTGAAGGTTCTGCCGAAGTGTCGCCTGGGATTGTATCCACCTGGAACGCACTAATTGGTATGGTATCAGGGTTTAATGGATAAATTTTACATGTGCGGAAACTATTCACTGCTGAACCCACAGTAGCAGCTTTGCCCTACGCTGCAGCAAAAAGAGATCCAAAAACAAATTTACTTATCTTCCTTCCTCTATTCTGCCGAATGAAAACTGAACACTGTTCATTCCAATAGTGCTTTAATGGCCGATATATTGCTTTGTCAAGGGGTTGTAGCCAGTGTGTAGTATGGCTTGGAAGGCACAATAGAGCTATTTGATTATATTCACATAATTGAATTGCTTCAATATTATTGTAGTGTGTTGTGTGACCATCTAATAACAGCAGAACTCTTCCTTGAGACTTGTGATGCTGAAAATGTTGTAACCAGAGCATAAATGTTATCTCTATGATGTAACCTGAATCAGTCATAGCAACTGCAGAGCCTGATAGTAGCCCATCCTGAAATTCTTCTCTCATGCTAACATCCTTAAAAATGATAAAGGGCGGAACGTAAACCCCTGAAGCACTCATACATCCCATTACAGTAACTGTTTCCCCCTTCTACCCCGTAGTTAATGTACGCACCGATTTTTTGCCTTTAGCCGCCAACACTTTTCCCGGTTTAAATATCATTTGCAAACCCGTCTCGTCACAGTTGAAAATATGTGATGGAGGCAAACGATTACCTCCAGGGTTTTCCATTTGTTCATCGAGGAGTTTGAAAAACTTGTCACATTCAGCTTTATTCAAAGAAGCTGAACGTGCGTAAGAGAGGGGTTGAGCCTTTCGAACACTAACAACATTGTTCCGTTGCAGCAACCCATACAACCAATCATATCCTGCAGTTTCAGTGCGCGAACAAAATGGGTGTTTCAGTCCATTCTTCTCTGCATATTGATATGCGATTTTTCGAGTGTCAGCCATAGTTAGTGGAAAACCATTTGATTCCAACTGCAATAAATGTATTACTAAGTCCTTCTCCGCTGAACCAAGTACTATGGGTCTTCCTAATTTTGGTCTATACATAACGTCTCTGTTGAACGCTTTTAGGAAACCCTCTGAAATCATCACTGATCACGACGTGCACTTACAGTTACAATCGTGCAGCTATACAGTTGAATCCCCCCCCCCCCCACAAAATTGTTACGCTTTTATCACATCATACAAAATGAAACATTAACGTTTGGGGTAATTTGCACATATGTGCATTTTATCTTTAGATATATATGCGCATTTACCCCCAAAGTGTAAATTTTACTACCACTGGCAACCCTTAATTACAGAAAAACTCGGCGGCCATTATGCTGAGTACGGACAAGCACGAATACCTCATGCTTCCATTCCACCTTGGAATCCTGTTCTAATAGCAATAGATTGTTGTTTGTAACTATATCTATAGTATCTCAAAGTTATATCAAACCATATGAAAATAAATTTTATACACTCAAAGGATTATTTATCTACGAAAACTGCGTTTCTTCTTGCGGTACGATTCTTCCCTTCTGTGCTCTCGTGACATACAACTCAACTTGCTCAGTCTTGCCAGGCAGCCAAGAAACCTAGCCCTGTGCATTTTTTCAGTATGTGCAATTTACCCAGAACCACTCTATTAATAATTAAAATCATGAGTAAGACTACGTTAATAAAGAGACTACTGTTTCCCCAGGAAGTATATAAAGAACACATCTTTGTACTTTTAATTAGTTTATAAATCTCTGTATTTCCTTTTAAAGAATCCTTCCCGAATATGTTTTCTGGTTACCGAATTATGTTGAAGTGATTAATATTATTATTTTGCCAGTCTGAAGTTATAATAACTACTTTTGAGGGCGAAGAATATGCCGCATATGATGAGTGATGTGCAATTGTAGAAAATGATATTTCTAAGCCATGACCGAGCAAGCAAATGTTTTACGGATGTCAAACTTAAAGAAAATTACTAACAATACTACGAATGTAATCGAATGTCATGAAACAAAGAAGAATACCAAACATTTTAGCATGTTTTTTTTTTTTAATTTTTAGCAAAACTTTTCTAATACACACAACAGACAAGAAGTAATGTTTATAAAACTAAGTACTGAAACTAGTTCTCCAATAAATTTTCATATTTTTTTTCAATTTTTTCACAAAATTCATACTTCACTTCACTTTACTAGAAGATTCATTATTTCAGTATCGAAAAGATTTTAGTTTCGTCTTTGATTCTGCCTCATTCTAATCTGCCTGGAACTGACATTTACAACGTGTATGGTTTGTAGCAATAATACTTTTCATACTTATCTGCCTATTAGAATTCAAGCCTTTCGTCACTACGAATGTAAGAGTCACAGTTTCTGATGTTGCTAATCCACATTGAAGCAATTCACTTTGTAAGCAACAGCCTGCAAATGGTCCACATCGGTGTAGCACTGTGACATGCGGATGAAACACTTCATCTGATGCCCTCTGTGTTAATTGATCGATCGAGATAGAAAGAGGCCGTGGATCACGACAAGGAAAACTTAGAACGCGCTGCCAATGTGCAACAACTACCACATTATTTGTATTGTTTCCTTCCCTGCACAAGTGTAGTATAATTACCCATATGTGAATAAATGTTACAATAAATGTCACCATCACCTTCTAGGAACTTTTCCCCTCTAGTTCTCTAATTGTATCAGTAAGACAATACTAATGATTACTGACAGAGAAGTTATTTTTTTATGTCACTATGTTGGATTGATGGTTCTTCCTTGTACAACAATTGTGCTTGTCAAACACACTCGATACTGACTAAACTACTCTTCTATTCATGACCTAACAGCATGAGTAATTTCGTGGAGTCCTCCTCATGAAAACAAACATAAATTAAAGATTATCCTAATCAGTTCAATGATGCCTATTCAATATACATCGTGAGCATTGCTTTAGTGTTTCCTCCATTTTATTTACAAAAGTTAAGTTTTTTTATTGGTTCAGTCTACGAACGCTTTTTTTAATGGAGTAAACTTCCCTGTACGTGACATGTAAATTATATATTCATAGCTGTTGGACATCAGTCAATTTAGTTTCATAGTTTTGCTAATGGCATTGAAAAAATGAGCTTCATGTCCTTGAATCGACTTTCAAATGACATTGCTTCACTGATACTATATTATAACTAGGTTATCCTAGTAGGCAAATGTAACACGTACCTTTTTCTTTATTTGTTTTCCACTCTTTCTTAGTACTCAGGTAGAGGTCTGCACGGGCCGAAATGTTTAGCCCGAGCCCGGCCCGAGCTTTCGTGATAATCAAATGAGCCCGAAATAAGCCCGAATTACAAAAACTTAATAATTAACACAAAATTGTATTTTTATTGACAGCAATTAGAGGTTTAATTTTGCAGTTGTGCTTTAAAAGTTCTCCAGAAAGAACGGTGCAATATACAGGGTGAACGGTAACTATGTAGACAAACTTCAGCAAGTGATTCCGGTCACCTGTATGAGAAGAAAAAAACCTCCTTGGAACATATGCGAGCTGATCAATAGTTTGGGAGATACAGGACGCCGAAAGCGTGGGAAAATTAATTTTAGAGCTCCATAACTCTACTATCCTGAATGACAGAGATAAGGCGGCAAGGTCACGTCAAAGAAACCGAACCTGTTCTATTAAAAATTCCCTAGGCTGAAATCGTGACATTCGTGTGCAAGGGATTCCCCAAAGGAAGTGAGGAATCCCCGGAAGTTGTCTGTCGAAATGTGGGTCCAAAAGTTACACGGTTCGAAGGTTATACGAACAGTAAGCAATGATTTGTTATCGGAAATGTCATATCGCCAACATTGTCAAAATGGCGCAGGAGTGTACATTTGCTATATGGGGTTGCATACCTGCCACATTAGGCAGGAGTTACAACAAGGAAGAATGTGCTCTTGAGTTACCATACATGAGAGAGGGAGTCGTTTGCAATGAATAGAAGTAGCACATTATGTAAACAACTGCAATACGAAGATATGGGACTTAGTCGTAATAAAGATGAAAATAGGGTGCAAGAACTCGAAACATATGGCATACGAAAGACTACTAAATAAGACAAACATGCATGTGTATTGTACAAGTGGACCAAGTAAACAAAACTAGTAGATCAGACTTGTCTCGTGGTGTCGTCTCGAAAGTACGTCATGGTTTTGAAATGAGACGAGACAAGAAGAGTTCTCGTCTCCTGGCAACACTAGCAAAACTCGAAAAAATTTGGGTTCATGTGGACAAATAAACACTACGCTGGTAGGAATGGCCTATGTTCTGGGAAAGAATTGAAATATGTAGGGGCTACCCAGGTCCATTTCAGTAAAGATACCATTCAGGCATAGGCCTGGTGGGACTGAGGGAAACCCTGACAACTGTATGGATACCCGAGCCACAATTTAGCAATGTAAATAGTGTGTGCCATGTACGTCCCTCAGCCAGCATAACATGCAGGGTGATGGCAGATAAGGTAACGACCTAGGCCTTGGAGAGGTACCGTTACCATATTCGCGTTATGTAACAGTGGAAATTAGGGGAAGCTGCAGTAGGGTAGAAGAGAAACACAGTTATTCACACAAATAACTATCCAGTTCCAAAGTATGTAATTCTATCATTTGTATAGTAAAAGAATATGTGAACCTGTATTCTTGCAATACCTTAGTGCTTACGACAGGGTTTATCTTCCTTCTGGAAACTTCACAGGAGATGTTGGAAGTGCCCTCCGTGCGTGTCAATGCATGCAGTAACTCGTCGCATAATAGATTGCCGAACCTGCTCCAATCGCCCATGTTGCACGCAAAGTTCGTCAAAAGGTTGTACGTATACGTTGTTTAAGCGCTTGGAGATCAGGAACGTGCTCTTCATATACGAGACTTTTCACGTGTCCCCACAAGTAGAAGTCTAAGGGGTTGAGGTCAGGTAATCGGGCAGGTCATGCAACAGGACCTCCGCATCTCATGTCACATATATCTTATGAAAGAAATGTGTAAGGTTTTGTGTTAAGCAAAAACATGACTTAATTACTATTTTATAATTTTTTCTACGAAATTTACGGGAAAAACTGAAAGAAAAGTTGGGTAAAGACCGTCTGAACGGGACACATTATTATCTCCACAATCTTCAAATATACTGTGAGTAATTAGTCAGATTTCTCCTTTAACAAATCATTATTGCACTTAGATCTCATCACAAATGGTAATTCATGGTTGAATGAGCTTTCTCTTCGCATCAGCACTATAGTCTTCTGTCTCAAAATAAACAGTTTTGAAGCAAAATTTTTAACAGAGTTAAAAGAAATCCCTATTACGTTTAGTTGAATTCCGACAGTATTTTACGTAGTACGAAGTACATTACTATAGGGATGTGTCATTTGCAAGTTGGCAAGTTCTCCTCTCGTAAGTGTTATGTATAAAGATTCATAAACAGGATTTAGCTATATTAAGTTTAATGCTGATCATAAATTATACCGAACTATACAGATTTTTACGTGCCATAAAGTTTATGCATTTCTTTACATAATAATAAATATTTTAAAGTGCAACTTGTACATCAGTTTCTCAATTCCGTCATACGATAAAATAAATTCTGAATAAAACAAAACATAACGTATATAACCACTGGCGCAAATCCCGGAGGGTGAGGTGGACGTGTCTCCTCCAATCTTGGAACAGAGTGGGACTGTCCTCCCCCAGTCGTGAGATGAAATTGACGTCCCCCAGAAGAGGCCTCAAATCTACCTACCTCCCGACGTTGAAGGAAACTCTACTCCTTTGATCCTCCAAAACATTGTTTTTCATCCTCATAAATATTTTGGACATAAGGAAAAAATGATTATGGGAACGGTCTTACCCCCCCCCCCCAATATTGAAGACAGATTTGCGCCGCTGTATATAACTCTTAAATAAAGTATAATAAAAAATCATTCTTAAAAATCTAATTACGAAAATAATCTAATATTTTTATTAAATAACGCAAAATTTAAAGAAAACTTTCAATCCGAAATGGAAAAGCAAAAGTTCAAACCTAAATTTTGTAATTTTACTTAAAGTTATTTTGCTTTTTATTATTTTACGAAACCTTTCTTGAAAGAAAAGGCATATTTATGTACGCTATACATAGTTAAGACAAATTTGTAATCAAAATGTCTCATAAAATCGAATGTTTTTGCTTATGACGGACTTGAGAGATTAGAATATTTGATGTGTTGTTCATATTTTCATTATTTACACCATACACAAACACATGCAGAGAAAAGCGTGCATTGACAGCTTAAATATTGATACACACTTCTTCAATTAATGTACCTGAGTTCTTGAACACATTTGAAAATAAGAACCACTTGATTCTTAAAAATTATTCTCTCCACTTCAAAGATTTCTTTAGCTAAACAGTGCACAAATAAATAATACTGACACAGACAAAAGAAGCTTAAAGAAATAATTTTTATATTTCTTACAGTTTGAGTTTTATTGAATATCTTCGCAAATAGATCAAATTTGATTCGCCAAATTATCACCTTCATTTCAAAGAATTCTGAATGTAACCTGTTATTGATTTCCATTTGTTTCCTGAACTTGATAGTATCTGCGGATCAGTTGAGCAGGCTCCTCAATTATATCGACAATGCTTTCCATCTTATTCCAGATCTTGTGTTTAGACTGTAATTATTTTGTTGAACTTATTAGCTCCTATAGGATGCATAACTCATATCTGGTAACCAAGGTCATCACCGTACGCGATAGTAATTCTCAGATTAAGCTATTTTTTACATTCCAAACAACACCATTGGCTCATAAACTTAAATTAGAACTTCTTTTAAATAGAGTCATAAATGGTGATTCTGCTGTATTCTTGTTTGTCTTCCCATTATCTGGTCGTGGTGCTATGTCTTGATGTCTTGGTTCCTCTGAAAAGAATGGAAACCTGGATTCTAACATTTGCATTTTCAAGTTGAGCATTTGAAGTAACTGGAAATTGCAGTGTCGCACTTTGCCTTGATTTTCAAATTATATGTGCTACATTTTCATTGTGGATTTAAGCCACATATTTCATCAGATTATCCATAACTTTTAAATCCTTATCTTCCGCAAAGTAGAGTTTATAGTGGTCCGATATCTCAAATATTCGAAGAATGTCTGGGCATCAAAAATGTCAGCTCATTTTGATAATATGCCTTCAGCTGTTCTTTTGAGAAGTGCTCCCACACCATCGACCGCACCTTTGTCGTCTTCTGCCTGCAAAAAATTCTGTGAAGAATCAGTAAATCTCATTAGAGCAAAAGAAAGAAGTTTCTCTTTTCCGATATTGGGTTGCAAGTTCATTGCTGAAGAAATGGATGTTTTTCATGTTTGGCATTTCATTTTTGATGTAAAGTAATATTGGCTTTAAAGGTATCCAATACGTCTCACGCCTCCAGGAGTTTGACACTGTTCAAAATATCTAGCTAAATCATTCGAAGTCAGATTGAATTGAAATATTCCAGAAATAGAAAACAGTGAAAGTTACTTGCTACTAGGAGCCATCAAACTGCATAACTTGGATTTCACTGTTGTGATTGTATGTGTAATTTCTTACAAAATCTGTGCGTAAAATTACTTCATCAAGCATAAACTTTTCTCGTAATTTTCGATATTTTGTGTACCAGGGACGTACCTAGAATTTTTTTTTTATTGGAAAGGGTCCAAGTTTTGGGGGGAGGGGGATCCAATGCTACAAGCTACTGTGTTATGTAGTATTGAACGAGTATTATTCTGCACCCGAAACAACGATGTTATTGTAAAATATTTCAGAAAAAAAAAAGAAAGAAAGAAAAATATAGAACTAGATTGTTTGTATAAGAGAAAGAGTAGAGATTGAAGTGTAAAATTAAATTTTTGTTCCACATCATCATATTTTCATGCCACATTTCCCTGTTTAACATGTATAGTTTTATTGAGAAAGTGTACAAATCTATGTTGAGTTAGGAAGTTTTGAAGGAGGTTCTCGACCCAGTGGACCCCCATGTGTGAGCCTCTAGCATATACTGATGTTTTATATTACAGACATGTGGAAAAATTCTTCAAGAATCTTTTTTCAAAACACAAAAAAAAATTTTCGAACTACTCTGTCTCGTTTGACCTTCTCTTCGAAAAAAATGAAATGAAATCTTTAAGTTTTACGTCCCACGGTTATGCCGGTTAGGCTAAAGGAGACGGTGATTGTGAGAAATGGGTGAAATGAAGAAAATGGGAGGAAACAGGAGAACCCCGAGAAAACCCACGAGCACGGTGTTTGTCCACCACAAAGTCCACACGGCGCGAGCTGGGATCGAACCAGGGACCCCAAGCATCGGAGGTGAACGCCTTACCTGTGATGCCTCGACCAGTGAGCCACCGCGCCCCGGTCCTTCTCTTCGATTCTTCATCCTATTTTGTCAGCTATGGTTTTACGCTCCCACCTCCAAATTCTCATGATTGAATATAAAGAAAAAGAACTCTCATTTCTTTCTTCCGCAGACGTTGCATTCAGAATAAAATGCAACGTCTCATTCCTTTCGTTTGGAATCTGAGCATACGATGCAGCCAATATAGTATTTCTAATTAATCCATTTACTCCACTGGAAGAAATTTTGTCAGTAATCAATTAAATGTTCTCTTGAAAACAGAATTGACAATGGTTTACCTTCGTGAAAGCCATCTTGAGAATTTTCTAAAGTAAACTTCAGGTGGAAAGTTTTGGACCATCCAAAAGAAAGTATTTTTTATCTTTATCCTTAGCTCGTCCTTCCTTCCTAATCGTTTCTTCCTTCCTTATAGTGATTCTAAAATTATTGTCTTCTTCCAAGAAGTCAATTATTCTGATTTCCATCTGTCCTTAAGCAACTCTAGCTTCCTTCCTTTTGCTTTTCTTTGAAGTGCTATTTTGAAATTTTCTTGACCATCCGAAATCTTTGTTAAAGTTTCTGCTGCAGTTTATACTTTCGAATGATTTTCCCTCCTAGCTACTCTGCTACCGATTACTTTTCTTTTTTTTTTCTTAAGTGTCTATATTTTTTTCGTAAATTTCCTTTAGTAATACAGTGTGAAAAAGTAGCGTTGGTTATATCCTTTCTGTACCAGCATCCATGATCTTGTACATTTTTTGGTGAGCAGAATTGTGATGATCCAAGTGGCTGCTCAGATTCTGTACCATGAAAATAATGAAAAGCTGAAAACACTGAAATTGATTTAAAAAAAAAAAAAGGTTATGAAATATCACACGCGGAAACCAATCATGGAAAATCTGCGGATTTTCAGAAGAGGGATGAGCACGAGACAAGATTTGAGACTGTCTCGTCTCGAAAATGTGCTGTAAAAGTGATGTCTCGACTCGAAAAATATATATTTTTCTATTGGAAGAGCTGTGTCTCGACTCGAATTTTGTCAGGAAAATTCTGTCTCGACTCGACTCGAGCGCATCTCTATTTCAGAATTCTATGTTTACATGGGAATGTATATAAATTACAAAATATTTTTTGTGTGAAATCAGAATAAATTGATATATTGGTTGTTAGTTAATTGACAACCAATTAATAAATGACATTGCATTATTAACAACTCTGTCACGTCACCTCAACTCCGCCACAATTACTCATGTGGCCGAGTTGAGGATCTTTTTTAAACCTACCATTAGGGTGAACACTAATTCGGTTATTTCAATGCATCGTGGCAGACTACAGGATTATTTTAAAACTAGCCTTTGGCTAGCTGAATCTCAGTCCCCAGGCCGCCGTGTTTGCTCAGCCTATGGCCTCGCACTTCTTAAACCCACAACTTTACCGAGTTTCAAGTTTCTTTTCCTATCTCAACTATCCAAAAGATAAGATTTTGTATCCCAAGACAACGCCCATTTAAATAACATAGGAATTTCTTCATCTCCCTTTAGACCCCCTAAAAACTAAAAATATTCACTTTCGGCAATTTTCCTATGGGTTAGTTTCGGATGGCTACACTCATGCCAAATTTCATCATTCTAATGCTGCTGGAAGTTATTAAACATTTTGGGGTTTAGAAGATGTCCCAACTAAAACATGAGGTTACAGGAAAAAAATGCCCATTTAAATAACATGGGGAATTTCTTCATCGCCACTTAAGATAGCCTAAGATTAAAACTATTCACTTTTGGCAATTTTTTGTCGGTTAGTCCCAAAAAGCTACAATCATGCAAATTTAATCGTTGTATCTCTGCAGAAAGTGCCCAATAATTTTGGGGTGCAGATGTCCCATATAAATAGCATGGGGAAAATTTTTCAATTGTCCATAAAACCTCACTGAAGCTGAAAATTTTTATTATTAGTGATGTTCTTAGGTAATGCTAACCAGTGTTCGAAGTGGGAAAAAAGCAGAGGCGGTACCGGTATGTTATATTGCGATTTTGAGTCGACATACCGGCTATCTAAACGTAGAAATGCAGTGAGGGTATGTTGCCTAAAAGATTGCATTTCTATTTACATAATGCCAGAAAACCATTAGAGAGTAATGGGGGGAGGGGGACATTAAGAAACTTTGATCTCCTCCAACAACTTGCTAGAAAAAAATAAAATATTCCCTTATGTTATATAATAGAGTATTATACATGAAAATGCTCAAAAACCGAATGAGGATATTAACAATTTACTGCGGGAAAACTCCCGGTCTCCCACTCGACTGTGGATTATTCCAAACACACGGAAAGTCCGCTCGCAAAGCAGACAACCCCTAAATCCACCCATGCTCAAAATACGGCATTTATATGCATTAAGGCAAGAAAACACACACACACACACACACACACACACACACACACACACACACACACACATACATACATACATACATACATAACAAAGAAACAATTCAATGTGGCACATCAAAATATAAACTAGGTGAACTTCTTTGAAGACACCTCATTTTAAAAACAAAAGGTAGGAAAAAGGTAAGAATAATGTCGGTGTTGTCAACTTAGAAATTATTTCTACATAAGAAATAAAATCTATTTACGTGCAAAGCTATTCGTTAATTACTGTATATAAAAATGGATTTATTAAAGGTATTTAGCATCTACTTTCCAGTGACGGTATGTTTTAATCATTAAAAACCAGACACGGTATGCCTTCATCAGTGATATACCAGAGGTGGTATGCCATACCACCGCATACCATCTCACTTCGACTACTGATTGCTAACGAAAAAGTACAAGTACTGGATTTCAAGTTTTATTCCAATTCCAAGTATCTAAGATTTGAGATTATAAGTCCAAAAAAGGCCTATTTAAATAACACGAGGAATTTCTTCATCGCCCCTTTAGATGCCCTAGTAATTAAAAATTTTCACTTTTGGGAATTTTTCTTCGGTTAGTCCCGGGAAGCTACAATCAAGCCAAATTTCAACTTTCCATGTCAACCGGAAGTACCCGTTATGTTATGTCAGTTCATGTAGTTTTATATAGAGTGATTCGGGGGGAAGTGACCATAGGGGTGAAGTGAACAGAGTTAAGATTAATGATATGTGTCAACAAAATATGATCGGTGCAGACCTTGGAAAAAGCCCTATGTGTGCAGTATTGAGTTTGAGGCTGACGAAGAAGGTAGTGTACAGTGGAATAAAGCGAACTATTGAATACAGCCAGCACGGATAGCAGGGAAGGTGAGTAGACCTGTAGCCCTTTTATTGCTATTGTAATATGGAACAGTAAGAAACTAGGACAATTCTTTCCTGAAGTAATCGTGTTGTACCCAATACTTCCATAGCTTCATGAGGCGATTATCAGGTACGCATGTATATAGATATGCCTCAATCTATTGCGAACATAAAGATACAAAACATGTTTTGAAAAAAAAGACGACGAGGTGGGGTGAAAGAATAACATTTTTTGGAGTGCTGTGAATAATCCTGTTAATTATTCTTTGTATACAAATGAACCAAAGAACATATTTATATATATTTCTTGTCTGTCCTCCAAATCACAGTCTCGTAGAGGAGACACCTATGTTCAAGACCTATTGGGAACTCAAATATTATAGTCTTTCTTGTAAGATCAAAGAACTCAATGCCCGCGAGACACTACTTTGGACATGATCTCGGGTTGGTATTAGGGTGGACCGAAAAAAAACTTTTTATTTTTTTTTTAAAGTCGCTATAGCGCGGAAAAGTTGCCTTTGGTACTGATTAGAAAAATTAAGAAAAAAAAATGTAATCGGTTAACATCTTCCGTTCGCGCATCGCAGTTAAAGTTTACCAAAAATGACGAAAATCTTATGTTTTTTAATTTCTTTTGTCTTATTTTCGTTAATATAAATTGTAGTAAAGTATAAAAGTAATTACAGTGTGTTGTTTTGTTTTGTTTTATGTTTTCCAATTGCACAATTTTACTGAAAACTTTTTTTTTTTTTTTTTTTTTTTTTTTTTTTTTTACAAAAAGGAAAAGACTTTTTTATACTTTATGTGTGGGGTAATTTTGCACATATGAGTTAAATGATTGGTTTAAAAAACAAGCAGAGTGACAGGGAAATATTTCACCGCAGTCCGACAATTTACTGGATTTAATCCCACTTCCTCTCCCCTTCTGCAAGATAGCTTGACTTTGAGAGTGTTCGAGCATTGTTGCTGAATGCTGAACGCTGCAACTTTTGACACGCATTCCGTGTCCGTCACGTCCTCGTCATTAAGTGTGACGTTGTGCAGAAGTCCTCTTCAGTATTAGCTGTGTTATTCCATTTGTATTAGTTGTTCTTTATAATCTTGAATTATAGTGCTTACAAGCAACGTACAGAACAAGGCAGGATCAGATCCGACTCAAACTTCGCCCAGAGGACACATAATAGAAAAGAAGATAAAATGCCAAATTAGAGCTGCCCCCGTCCAGAAACACCGGAGATATGCTCTGCAACATAACGCACCACGCGACAATATGATATAAGGTAAACGTCGCAAGATACCCGTTTATGTCGAAAAATGGAAAAAATGAGCAGCACCAGGATGATATTAAGATATTTGATATGCTATAACATTGACTTGGCGGCCATCTTGAAAGCCATGATCTTCTGGGCGAAGTTTGAGTCGGATCTGATCCTGCCTTGTTATGTACGTTGCTTGTTATTATTTTTGTTGCATTCCGTGCTGTGATCTTTCGTAGCACTACAATGGCAGCTTCGAAGATGATTACGAGGCAAAACTTTGAGTGTCCTCTTTTTGGTTATCTCAGAGATTTGCCACTAACTAAATTGCTTGCATATGAAGATATACTTCGGTGTTGTTTTCACGAAAGTCTACAATTGTAGCCACAAACAATGCCAAAGTAAGCTTTTCAAAAGTTGCTGGGATAGTAGCAAGAAAAAAAAAAAAAAACGTTTATGAGAGAGCGTCCATTCCTACCGTTACTGAGTACAGGATCGTGCAGCTTATTGTTGCGTATCATGACAGTTACTATAAACTGCGAAAGTCGTACGGTCGTGATTTGAGCAAGCCAACATTTGCAAAGAAGATTGCAGAATTCAAGCAAAGATCATTGTCGTTATTTGATGTGGCAGCATGCAAATGTCCTATCATTTTGAACTGTACGTGTGATAAGACAGAAGATTTGTGTGAATGTTTAATTTCTATCAAGTGCAAGTGTGAAAAGTCTAAGAAGATACCTGTCCTTGAGTTACGATTCATCTATTTTCAAAGGAAGTGTGGTTTGGGCAAAATTGGATCAATAGATCTTCAAGAAACGAAAAGTCTAACTTCAAGACTGAGAAGAAGGAACTACAAACATAAACGTGTTTTTAATGATACACCGAGTTCATCAACCATTTTTGCAAATGACCCTACAGATTGTTTCAGTTGAAGACTTCAACAAGACGGTTCGGGCTCTTCCGAGTTCTGTGAAAGTGAAAATGATGAGTTCGTTCCAGATATCCCACCAAAACTCCGTCAGAATGCCAAATGAGAGTAAAACTGAAGACAACGACGCTAAATAGTGATAGGTTTGGTGTATCTGACCGTGCTACTGCTACAATTGCTTCCAGTGTTCTACAAGATATTGGAATGGTGAAAGACACGGACTATTCTCACGTGGTCGATAAGAATAAAATACGGTGAGAGAAAAGTCATATCAGGAGATCTTTGCAGTGTAAACCTGATACTTTGCTTCGTGGTCTATACTTTGATGGGCGCAAAGATGATACCTTGGTAGTTGAAGAACGTGATTCTAAGTTATTTCGTAGACTTCAAAAAGAGGAGCACTACACTATCATTCAAGAACCTGGGTCGACATATATTGGCCACGTTTCTCCATCATCGGGATCTTCTACTGATATCGCTTCCAGCATAATTTCCTACTTGACTGAAGTTGACATTTCTTTGGACGAATTAGATGTTGTTGGCTGTGATGGTACTGTTACCAATACAGGATGGAGGAATGGTGTAATTCGGCAAATTGAACTTCATATAGGTAGACCGTTGCAGTGGGCTGTATGTCTTCTCCATTTTAATGAGTTGCGTCTCCGCCACTTATTTCAACACGTTGATGGGGAAACAACAGGTCCTAAAACTTTTAGTGGGCCGATCGGTCAAATGCTTAATGGCTGTGAAAGGTTACCTGTAGTTGAATTTGAAAGAGCTGCTGCATAATCCCTGAAGTAGACCGTCAAATTCTCAGCAAAGACCAGCAGTACCTTTTGGATATTTCAAGATCAGTAAATGCAGGGGAATGTCCAAATTATTTGTCCTATCGAGACCCTGGCCCTATGTCGCACTCAAGATGGCTGACAACCGCAAACAGAATTCTTAGGTTGTACATCAGTACTGAAAATCCCTCAGAAGGTCTTAAAGAATTAGTACTTTTTATATTGCGTTCGTACGTGCCTTGTGGTTTAAAATCAATACAAGACATTCTTTTTTCAGATAGTTGGAAACATCTTTTCAGACAGCTGGAAACATTGCTACAACAAGATATCTCCCTGAAACTCTTCGACAAGTGGTAGAGCCTATAATTGAGAGAAACGTATTTTTTTTACCCATCCAGAAAACTTGCCCTTGGCTATGATAACGGATGAAAGGAAATATATTAGAGAACTTGCTCTTAGACGAATAATAAAGGCAAGACAGGCAAAAACTAAAGTAAAGACAATCAGGAACTTCCAGTGGCGTATTTAGGGGGGTGGCTTAAGCCCCCCCCCCCGAAATCTTACTTAGTGTAGTAAAGTAAATGAAATATCT
This sequence comes from Thermobia domestica, assembly GCF_964235325.1. Lineage (NCBI taxonomy): Eukaryota > Metazoa > Arthropoda > Insecta > Zygentoma > Lepismatidae > Thermobia > Thermobia domestica. Next base: position 63,813 of record NW_027656454.1, read on the forward strand.
TGCAGAACTTTCACATTTCCAGGCAAAGCCCCCCCCCCGAAAGTTAGCAAAGCCCCTCCCGAAATAAAATCGTAAATACGCCACTGGGAACTTCATACCACCCAAACTCAATTTTGCTGCTAAAGATTATACTGAAATGATTTACTGGTCGACCTGCAAAGTATCTTCTCCTCCGTTGTTGCGTCGAATCAATGATGATGAAATCAGACTCCTTATACAGAGTGGTATGGTACCCGATTGGGAAGTTGTAAGAGGATTCCCTTGCCGCACATAAGCTGTCGAGAGACATGTAAAACTGGTAACAGAAGCAACTGGCAAAGTATGTGGTGCTCAGTCAAGAGATGGATATATCAGGGCAACTCTGCAATCCAGAGCTATTATACCACACTTCAGCCAAAAATCTCATTTCAAAGTGAATCCTCATTGCTAAATCAAGTGAAAAATCCACAAAAATCAAGGATTAACTAAAAATATGTAAAACACACCTGCATTGGATGGTTGGGTGGGAAGGGTGTGGGTGGAACTCGAACTGCAGCCACCTCCTCGTGGTGAGTTCTGGGGGTCATTCCTGTTTACGAATGGGCGAAGAGCTGCAGATGAAATTATTTAAATTTTAAGTACAATTTTAAAAAATAAAAAGTTCCATGAACGGTTTTACAATGTTCATTTTGCTTTTTAAACCAGTCATTTAACTGAAATAATCCAAACTATGTTATACAAATGAAAAATGTTATTTTTTGGAAAATAATTTTCAGTTATGTTGTGAATTTAAAAAATACAATAATTATTTTTTACAGTTTAATACAATTTATGTTACAGAAAATAAATCATGTAATCGATTAACTATTATTTATTTATAAGACAAAAGAAATTAAAAATCACAAGACTTTCGTCATTTTTGGTAAACTTTAACTGCCATGCGCGAAAGGAAGATGTTAACCGATTTCATTTTTTTTTCTTAATTTTTCTAATCAGTACCAAAGGCAACTTTTTCGTGCTATAGCGACTTAAATAAAAAGTTTTTTTTTTCGGCCCACCCTAGTTGGTATGTCTATTTGCTTCTTAAGCGTTTCAACAATATTAACTTACGTACATTTACATCATGTAGGTGTTCTTCATTAGCTGTATACCGGTACTCATTATACAGCAGTTTACATCATGCTATTTACATTATGTCAAGGACACTTCTTCTCACCACTTCACCCTATATGTATATTCACTTCACCCCCACGTGTGGGGTGAAGTGAATGATTTACCTTGTATGATTAATTTCTTTCTGTGCACGTTACTTCAGACACGATATGAACGATACTTACTTTTTAGAATGCAGGTTTATCCTATTAATAGATAATTGTCAATCCGCCTTGCTACCATTTCTATTTATGTTCATTCCCCCCCCCCCCCGAATTACTTTATAGTTAGGATATTTTAAAATATGCCCATCAATTTATTCAGACTGGTTTTAAAATTACAAGCTTTATTTTTAAACAGAGAACGATGAGAATTAATTAAAATCTACTGTACGAAAAATCTTATGTTAACAACCGTTCCCAAAAATAAACAGAAAATTTACAACCATTATTTACCCTCACAGGCAGTGGCGTATTTAGGATTTTGTTTTTGGGGAAGGCTATGCACAACACGTGAATGAGTACTTATATTTTTCTTAGAAATGATAAGAAGAATTATTGTTGTACGTGGAATTTCGAGAGGGAGGGCTTGAGTCTGATAGCTACCCCCCCTAAATACGCCACTGCTCACATGTATCAGTAGACAGAATAGCAGGCAACTTCCTCTAAATTAGACGTAACGCGTTTTAAAAAGTCTGAAAAACAGAAGTAGAACTTCATAGTGGAGTTGAAAATGAAATCTGGGGACATTAAAATATCCAGTTAAAAATGAGTAAGCTATATACTCTCTCGACTTTCAAGTACAGAAACAAACTCTAGTACATTTAGGAATAATACGATAACTTTTAATCACGGATTAGAATTTATACCAAGAAGACATTGGGCAAAGTAAGCTTGGGAAGATGCTTATTTTTCATTCTCTGAGGTAAAAGAGTAATATTCTTGAATTTTCCTGTGAGTTAATTAATAGCAGAAACAAATATATAGTTGAAAGTGACACATTTTCTTGTTCACTTACGTTTAACTAGCTTTACTAAAAAGCTATAACTCTGAGGACAAGCAGTTTTAGCAATCGTTACCATCTGCAAAAAAGTCAGCAGAAAGGAACTATAGTAGACTACTTTAATACACGACAAAGTGAGAGTTCATTCGCTACAGTCTGGGTCGTAGCCAAAACAAAGAAGGAGTACGGATGGAACAAGTCCCTCGAAACTTTGGTCAAGTACAAACGTGCAAAGGAATTGAAAAAGAAACTGAGGAAAGAGAAAATAAGGAAAATATAATACAAAATAATAAATGTAATGAAATCTAGTATTACGATAGTAGAATATAGTTTAATACCCATAGAATACGAGTTTCTCCAAACTAGATTAAGTTGTTAGTCTGGAGTAAATAGGAATGTAATCGGGTATAGGTTACAGTTGTGTTTCTTGATGCGATTACCGAGTAAATCTACCACTCTAGGAATTGCATTTACTCCGCCAAATGTGATTCCGGACTCGGTGTTGAAATCGATTTGATTTTCCGATCAAACTGGTTCTGGTTTCGATCAAACTGGTTCTCGGACCATTCCATGAGAAGGAACAGTCGTGACCTGTGCAAATTTCAGGTGATAACCCCAGGTGAAATTTCCCTCAGAGCATTTTTCCGATTGCCCTCAACCTAGGTGTGCATTTTTACAGCACTACGTTCACTTCCTGTTTATTGAATTTCTGGTTGGGGAAACACTTCTAAAATTATCACTGGTCATGACAACTGTTTTCTGGGCACTCGTCTCCAGTGTTTCTTTTCGGAGCTCTGAGAGTACCCTCCCCTACGGAGGAGACAAAGATAATACGTCTATAATATAATATAATAATAAGTAGAGTAGTACCGTGTGAAAATAATATGTGGTCCTCCGGATACTAAGAGTGCCCCCGGAACATTTTTTCTGAAAGAAACATTGCTCGTCTCAATAATCTTTATCACTTCCTGGAGAAGAGTAAACCGATAATTGAGCAATATAATGTATGCTTACTGGAACTTTAAATAAGGAAAGAAAGAAGAAAAACGATCATATCCAGAGAAAAGGAAATCATTTTCTATTGCACTTACGACATCAGAATTATTCGAATTACGCTAAATGACTTTCAACCGCACCCCGCATTCTCACAAGATTTAGCAACATCGAACTATCATCTGTTTTAAAGTTAAGAGATGGTTGCAAGAAAGAGATTTAAATGAATTAATGAAATCATCACCAAAACATTTATTTAAAAAAAAAAATCTCTTCTTAAATACCGTAACTTTTAAGTGTAGAATGCGTCTCTATTGTGTAATATTACTCAGTGAAATAGTTACAGAGAAATTCATTGAAGCGTACTTTCCAAATCTCACAACGTGGAATTATAATAGAAAATCTTCCTTGTTTTGAAACTGTAATAGCTTCAATATTTCAAGAGCTTAAGGCGTTTCTAGGAATATTCTGAATTTCCAATAACCAACATATAAAATCCAGTACATTTATATTCCAATATTCCCTCTTTTATGCAGCGCCCCCACAATTTAATGACTTGACTTCCAAGTACTACTGTACTGTACATATCCACTCCTTTCGTCTTTTTCCTTGCCCTGTTCAAGAGATAAGCTTTCACTCCTGTTACGTAGGCGTGTGGATTCATAGCTCTTTGATGTCATATTAGTGTCGTTACTACCGCTTTCCTACAATCCGAATAAGAAATTGCAGTGGTTCTAACTTTTGACCTTTACGTGCCTTATGCACTTTAAAAACCAGTCTCGTTTATTTTTATGGGTTTGTCCTAAGGGGAACATTCCGTACCAGACTTCGCAAATATTGTGCAGCGTAACTCACTGCAAAACATATCAAAACTCAATTATAACTGCTATCCTTATTCTTGCAAACTAGAATGCAGAGTTTGAGTTGCATTGACTCAGACCGGTACGAAATCATCCCCTAAGTGATTCGTATCATAATATTGGCACTAAAGTTGTCAATTTTTAGAGGAAAAGAGAAAGAGTTTTACGATTTTTAGGGGAAGAAAACGGAAGATACGTGATGTTCAGAATTTACACAAAAAGCACACATATGATTTCACATAGTAACAGAATAATTTTAATTGCAAATTGTGGCAGGTTCATTGAAATAATTCAATACATAAAACAATGAGCCTATATATTATGATGCCTGGTGGAAGCTCTTGTGGTTCAGATTTCACTTTAAGCTCTAGGTCCTCGTCTCATATGGCCTTGGTACTGAAGGGAACGCTAAACTCAAATCCAACTAACTAAAGTATTACACAAATCTTTGTTGTTTTTTAATTATATTTTAATGAAGACTGCACCTCTTGACATTCCCACATTACTTAATTTAATTTATTTACTCCATCTAACCAATCCATGGTGTTAGGAGGGTTCAGTTCACATGTACAGTCAGTCAGAAACAATATTAGTATAGGTTGGAGGTATAAGAAATGATAGCTCCAACCTATACTTAATATTGTTTTTGACTGTTCATAGTATTTGTGTAAGATTATCTATCTATCTATCTATCTATCTATCTATCTATCTATCTATCTATCTATATATATATATATATATATATATATATATATATATATATATATATATATATATATATATATATATATGTATGTATAGGGTGTTTCAAAAATACAATACATAATAATACAAAGATTAAGACATTAAGATAATACAAAAAGTATAGACCAACCTGCGTGCACAAATGCTTCCTTTCAAAGTTATAAGCTGCCGAAAATATGTTAAAAAAAAAAAAAGAACTTTAAAGATCCATAGCTCCAAAACTATGAAAGCTACTGTAGTCGGGTCAAGACTTCACTAAGGAACTAATATGTGCGTTATCCAAAAATGCATCTTTCAGAATCCTAAGGTACTCACGTAATAATTTTTATGGAGGCAGTTCGGTTACGGACATATAATTTGAAGTACACACCAACCATCTCTATAAAAATTGTTGCGGAAGTACCGCAGGATTCTGAAACATGAATATTTAGGTAAGGCACATACTAGAGTACAACCCATCTAATCTGTCACCTTTGGGACTGGGGATATGGTTGGAACACAAAAAAGTCGGACTACCAGAAAATACAGAAAAATACGAATTTACATTAAAATAAACAATACAGAAAAATACGGATTTACAGTAAAATAAACAATCTCTGAACTCAGAAATAACTGTATTGTTCTCTACAGTAAAAACAAACGAACAGTAAGCACTAAAAAGTGCACAGTACAGTACGGAAAACACGCACAACGAAAGAAACGATACAAGAGATGACGGAGCACTAAAGCGGATATGCTGTAAGTAAACGACAATGGGCCTCGTGAGTCACCGACGAGAAGGGACAAATTCGGCTCAAGCACGGTCGGATCAACCGGAGTGGCGGACGAGAGGGGTTCTACAGTAGTTCCTACATAAAGTCTTGAACCGACGACGGTAGGTCCCATAGTATTGGAGCTATGGACCTTTAAAATTCATTTTTGCATGTTTTCGGCAGCCTATAACTCCGAAAGGAAGCATTTGTGCATCCAGGTTGGTCTATACTTTTCGTCTTATCTTTGTGTCGGAAATCACCCCCCAAACGTTGTCGGTGTTGTTTTGAAATACCCTATATATATATATATATATATATATATATATGTGTGTGTGTGTGTGTGTGTGTGTGTGTGTGTGTATGTATATATATATATACAGATGGTGATCAGAAAAATGGAAACACCTGAACGAAATTGCAACTTACCAGATTAATATGAGGGGGCGCGGTGGCTCAGTGGTAGAGCGTTCACCTCTGGTGCTTGGGGTCCCGGGTTCGATCCCAGCCCCCGCCAAGTGAACTTTGTGGTGGACAAACACCGTGCTCGTGGGTTTTCTCGGGGTTCTCCCGTTTCCTCCCACTTTCTTCATTCCACCATTTCACTCATCTCTCATAATCACCGTCTCCTTTAGCCTAACCGGCATAACCGTGGGACGTAACACTTAAAGATTTCATTTCATTTCATTTCATATTAATATGATGTCGGGCCACCTTTCGATTTCAGAACAGCCTTGATGCGACGTGGGATGGAGGCATAGAGGTCGTGAATGGTAGCAAGTGGAATTTTACACCATTCCTCGTGCAGGGCATCGGCCAGTTCTGTGAGAGAGGATGGAGGTGGAAATCGTCGCCGGAGTCGTGTTTCCAAGACGGCCCACAGATGTTCAATTATGTTGAGATCTAGGGATTGGGCGGGCCTGGGGAGGTGTTGAATTTCATTCCGATGTTCCTCAAACCACGCTGCAACAACGCCAGCTGTGTGAATGGGTGCATTATCATCCTGGAAGATGGCATCATTGTCCGGGAACAACATCCGGACCATAGGATGCAAGTGGTCTCCTAAAATTGCGACATAATCGTTGGCAGTGATTCGTCCGCTAAGTGTGACCACAGGACCCAATGAAAACAATGATATTGCGGCCCACAGCATCACCGAGCCGCCGCCATGTTTCACAGTTGGGCGAAGACACTGCAGATCATAAGCTTCTTTGGGTGTTCTCCACACATAAACACGGCCCGCAGTTGGAAATAGGGTGAAGGATGACTCATCCGACCATATCACACGTTTCCAGTCCTCAACGGTCCAAGTTGCATGGTCGCGGCACCATTTGCGGCGTGCGAAAGCGTTATGGTCCCTGATGAGCGGTTTGGCCCGTGCAACACGACCCCGTAAGTTCATGTCATGTAATTCGCGGCGGACTGTGATTGTCGAAACAGGGTGGGGGAGGTGCTGATTGAGTTCCTCCGTCACTTGCTCCGCAGTGGCACGACGGTTCTGCGTGACAATGCGCTTTAATACCCGGCGTGACCTGTCACTCATGATTTTCTTTCGCCCACTGTTCCGCTTCCCCGATGTGGTTTTCCCGTGTTTTGTGTAGGCCGTCATCACCTTCGACACTGTCCCACGCGACACACCTAACACAGTAGCCACTGCCGTCACACTCACTCCACATAGCCGCGCACCAACAATTTGCCCTCTTTGAAAATCTGAGAGGTCTCCCATTTTACACTACCTCCGTCTGCTGCAGCCACTGAACACTGCTGTTCCACTGCGCCTAACGTAGTATGGAGACCGACCTAACACACCACGACCAGCGGTCCGGCGCTGCGGGCGCCACGACACCACTGCCAACCCATACATCTGACGTGTTGCCAACTACAGGTGTTTCCATTTTTCTGATCACCATCTGTATATATATATATATATATTAAATATATATATACAGATAACAAATATAGGGAAAACATTTTGCATTGTTGCACAGATATTACTAGGTACTCTTTTACAAAATTCTTCCTCTATTAGACACGTTTTTAAGTTTCCTTTAAATTTGTTTAATTTTTTCTCCGTTTTTATATGACTGGGCAAAGCATTGAATATTTTATTTGCCATATGTCGGGGGCCCTGTTGTACCAGTAATAATCTAGTACAGTAAGACTTTTTGTTTTTAAATCTAGTATTATAATGACGATTTTTCGCCTCATCTTCATTTTGCGTTAGACTGAAAACGGATGTTTCATATATCTAGATGGATGCAACTGTTAATATAATTAACTCTTTAAAGTACGATTTGCAGTTTGTTGTGTAACGCAAGTTTGCAATGGTACGGATGAGCTGTTTATGTTTAATAAATATAGACTTAATTTCAGCTGCGTTATACCTACCCCAAAATAGAATGCCATGCTCTAGGATAGGATATAATGGACCCATAATAGATTTGTATTCTTTCAATGTATCTTTTAGCATTTTTAGAGTATATAACCTCGAGTTGAGTTTATAAATAGTTGTTTCGATATGACTATTCCATCTGAAGTGTTCATCTATTGTAATGCCTAAAACTTTTGTTTCTTTGACTAGCTGTATGGATGGGTCCGTTAGATTTATTGTGGATTTATTAATATTTTTTTGCACGTGATGAGTGGAAAAGTATATACTGGGTTTTCGCGTTGTTTAAGACTAACTGATTACTATCAAACTAAACACATTTTTTTTTTTTTTTTTTTTTTGTAATGTCGTTCATTGTTAACAAGAGATTTTGTATCTTTTTCTTTGATATAACTGAAGTATCGTCAGTATGCATTTTGATATCTATATTGCTAGATAGATCATTTATATATAACAGGAACAGGAGTGAACCTAGAACCGAGCCTTGTGGAACTCCATACTTTATTTCTCAATAAAACGATTTGTATTTTAATTGTGTACTACCTGTATTTCTTATAATTTCAACTGATTGCTTCCTATTTTCTAAATAAGATTAGAATCATTTGAAAGAATTTCCACGTCTGCCGTAGTGTTCAAGGTTTAAAAGAAGAATCTCACGGTTTATTAGGTCTACATCAAACGCCTTATTCAGATCGTAAAAAATACCGAGTACTAGAAATTTCTCATTATTCCTTTATGATCTATTTATATATAGCCGTTTAGTTGCCTTTGTTGCCGTGTTGCTCATTCGATTTAATATTCAAGAGTATGAGAAAATTCAATAGTCTGATCTTTATTAGATATTCAAATATTATACCGAAAGCAAGTAGCAGTAAGATTGGTCTATAATTTTCGATGGATGTGGGGTCACCCTTCTTGTATATTTGTCTTAATTGAGTAATTTTAAGACTATCAGGAAATATACTGTTTATTAAACATTGATTGAATAAATACGTTAGATGCGGTGTGATTTTTTTCTTTTAGTACTTTTCGTTTTAGTTTACGTATTCTTTTATTTCTTGAGTTATTCAGTCTCTATGTGTTTTTTTCTTTACTATACGCTTTGTTTTCGGAAATAATTTGTAAAAAGAACATTGTTGAGCATAGTAAGAAAATAACTAAATTTGTCGTCTATTGCATGTTTTCATACATGACATTCCAAGCAGGGCCGCTGGGAGGGGACAGGCCCGTGCTGGCCCACCGGGACATGTCCCGGTGCGCCCTCCAAAACATCACATTATAAATAAAGATATAAGTTCTTTAATAATAAATTCTTACAGTTGTCACTGATAAAGAACCAGTAATAAGTACAGTGAGCTCTTTACATAAGGCGCCCTTGCGAAACCACATCAAAGATAAACGATTTTATTTATTCTTTTGTATAGCACACAATAAATACATACTGTTACTCTTAAAGAACCCGTGAATGGTACAGTGCGAAACCTGTGAAACATCACATTCTAGATAAGTGGTTTAGTTGTTCTTGTGTATACCAGTTCTATATAGTAAATTTATATAGTGGTTGTTGATAAAGAACCTGTGAAGGGTACTGTGCACCCTTATAAAAGGCGGCCTACGAAATATCACATTATAAATATTTTTTTTTTAAAAATTCTTCTGTATACCAGTTTTGTATTATAATGTTACATTCATACAGTTGCTATTGGTAGAGAACAGGTAAAGAGTACAACCACTTTTTTTAAAAAAAATATGTATAAAGCCAGTAAAGCAATTAACATGTAGGTCTATTTGGTAAGATAATATAGGAATTTTTCGTGCTGCTACTCATTTATTGCCCCCCCCCCCCCTCAAAAAAAAACTTTCAGAAGCTAAGCGTAGTTTAAACAATTCGTTTTTTTTTTAAAAAAAGTTACAAATTTGATTATTCCTGTGTGTTTTAGCGCAGTAGAGAATCGGATATAGAGCTGTGGCAGTGCAAGGGCGACTCCCAAAGAAACTGGAGTATTCCTTCGAGTATTTTATCAAACTTTGAATGAGTAAAGTGAACAATAATAAAGTACACGATTTCAACATTCAAAAGTAATAGTACTTCATTCAAATTAGAAAAAAAAAAAAAAAAACACTTTGAATTCGGAAGAGAGATACACATGTGTGATTGAAGTATTTTGTCGCAATGCAGAATAAACAAGAATTTAAATGAAAAGAAGTCTTCAACCTATCACTGTTATATCTTCTAGGCTAATGGTAATGGATGATAAATGAACGGCTTTCTGTCCAAGTTAAGAGTGTGTGTAACTGGAAAAAATAACTTTCATCCAGATTAGTTTTAAAACGACTGTGCGTAGGACAGTCAGGCGGCATATGAAGAAACATAAAATGTAGTATCCAAAAGGGCACAGATCATATGTGAAAACGAGTGTACAATGGATTCTCCACATGACACAGGGAGTCCCAAATATTGTGAGAATACATATTGAACAAAAGTAAGTTGCATTAAAGGGTTTCCTGCTCGTAATATGTAATTCCTTGGAATATATTTCTGTGCACAGAAGCAAAAAAAAAAAAAAAAAAAAAAAAAAAAAAAAAAAAAAAAAAAAAAAAAAAAAACGAAACACGATATATTGTACACGTTGCATAACGATACAAAGAAATGTGCTGGGACAGTATACTTGATTTATCCGTTAAGTGAATCTTCTTCCGGGGATACTTTCGAGGGGCTTTTCCCCTCCCTTAGAATTGACAAATCGCCCCTTACCTCTGAGCTACGAAAAACTACATTGTTCTTGCGAATATACCAAAATAGCGTCCTAGTGTAGCCTACCCAACCCACATTTTTTGTCACTGCTGGAGAATTTGTCTAGAAGGAAGCTCATTGAAATTACATCCAAAAATGGGAGAAATCTTTTTTCGACGTTCTAATGTGCCTTGGAGCTGGATGGAATACCCACATGGAGAAAAGAGAATAATGTACTTTTGTGTACACGTACCAGCACGTACGTAGCTCATAGTATTGTCACTAAGGGCATGATGCTTTGGTCGGATTTTACGAAACTATCTTCCCTTGTATGCCAATTGCAAGTGGCTCGCAGAAGGCTGTCTTACAGTTTTGTTGTGGAATGTCGTCAATTAGAGTGGCTATATTGTAGTAGGCATCTACGCAACTTGTGAGTGATACACATAGTCTGCTCTGGTGTCACGTATGGAATTGCTTTATAACAGGGTGAGAAGTGTTGCGTTCAACGGTAGAAGGTTGTGGCCACGTATTCACGGTCGTGTAAAAGTATAGACTTTGGTGTTTAAGTAAAATTGATTGTATTATACCTAATCTGTAGGTACCTACGCAATAACAGATTACCCTGTCCACGAGCTGGCAGATATGCACCTCATTTATAGAGAGACAAGGGAAATAGCCCAGAGGTGAGGCGTTTATATCGTGACCGTAGCACTCAAAGGCGAGTAACTTTCCCTGTATTTTTTCCACGCCTCCAGATTCGCCTTCGAGAGATAAGGTCTCTTTAATTTTCCCTACATGAAATCGGAGGAAATCGCACCATGTGGACAGTTGAATTTGAAAACAATGTACTGGGAGTGATCAGAGACCTTTCTGAAACTAACAGTAGCCATGCATAGGGTGTAAAAATCCACATGCAACTCTAGTGAACTATCAGCAGCAGAGATTTAGTGTGAGCGTGCTGTGCGGTATGGTGGACAATTTTATGGTAAGACCTTATTTATTATCGGTTCCCTGTGTGGGGATAAATATCTTTAATTTTTACGTAATGTTCTCCCAAAATTGTTAAAACATGTGCACTTGAACATAAGACAGCAGATGTGATTCCAGCATGGCAGCTACCTGCACATTTTTACAGGGATATGCAGACCTACCTAAATGAAACATTACCAGATCGTTGAATTGGGAGAAAAGGGCCTGTGTTATGACTATCTCGTTCACCCTACCTCACGCCAAAATGAAATTATTCAAATTCTTAGTGTACAAATAAAAAGTAAAATATTGTCTTTATTGAGCTGCAAAATATTATAATACTAGACTGTACGCCAGATATTTCTGATACAGAGCAAATGACAATAATCGTAAAAATTACACACAGTAATGGAAAATGCCTTGTAAAAAATTGTGAACACTTTCTTGGTTTTCTACCGGTAATATACACCATTGGTCTGGGACTGACAGAAGTAATAATTAAGCAGCTAAAGGAACTATCGAAGACAGTGATAAGCATATGACATTGGTTCCAGCATAAAAGGCAAACATTCAGGTATTCAGAAGAGTATTTTAGAAATAATTTCCTGAGCCTTTTATGTTCCTTGCAATAGTAATTGACTAAATCTTGTCGTAAACGATGCAGCTACAGTATCTCAATACGCCGTTTCATTTTTTTCTATAATTAAAAAAAAAGTTTATGACATTTTCTGCGTCTGTTCAACATTGGACGATACTAACGGAACATACTTGCAGTCTCACTTTAAAACCATTAAGCACCACAAGGTGGGAGAGCCGAATTGATGCTCTAACTCCACTTAGATACCAAATAGGGGAGGTTTATGATGCATTACTTCAAATAAGTAACGACAATAGAACAGATAGAATGGCCACCCACAATGCCCTTTGTATAACAAACCAGCTGTGCGACTTTAGTTTCCTTTGTTCACTCGTTATCTGATATGACTTTTTACTCCACATAAACATAGTAAGCAAAAATCTCCAAAGCATTGATTCTCATGTGTTGGATGCAGTCGGGTTTCTTGAAAATATATATGAATACTTTGAGAAGAGCAGAAATTATGCAAAGTTCCAATCTTACTTAGCTGATGCGATGGAGTTGCCATTAGGAAGATCCACAGATAAGTAATACAGTGCAAGCTCGAAGTCGAAAGAAGAAGAGACAGTTTTCATTGACCCACGCCAACTCTGGTAATAAGTGTGTAATAGCATGTTATGCGTATTAATGTATGATGGATAGGGGCAGGAGTTTTTGGTAAGTTGCGAAATCACGAAAGTTTTCCTACAAAGCCGAGAGTTAGTTTTCCAACGAAATACGTCAGATTGAGTAAGGAAATAGGTATTTTGAAGTCGCGACAAAATGGATAACTGACATTTTGAGCGAAATGTGCTGCAAAACGCGACAAATTGCGAATTTTTAACCTCTACGGTCCCCCAGTACTCATCTGAGTACATTCATTTTAATATTACGTATATATATGTCGTTTCATTTCAATCGCACCCTTACACGTTTTGCTTCTCAAGTACTCATTCGAGAACAAATTTAGTGCACTCTGGGTCCATCAGATAGCAGCATTGAGCATGCATTGTTAGATTCAAAAGTATGGCTGCAGCAGGAGAGGAAGGGATTGAAAGTCCTGACAAAAAAACGTGAGTACATTATTTGATTTACCTTCGGTATAGTATAAAAAATTATTTTCTTGTAGTTTAATATAATAGAAACTTCTTGATATAAAAACATTACTCGTGATTTGGACGTTCTGTACATTTCAGAACTTAGTAAAAATTATCATGTACTCAGATGAGTACTTCGAGACTTATGTATATATATTATTCCCCTGTACTCATTTGAGTACTTTTCATATTGCTAGATATTTTTTTTATCTTTCAAAAGCTATTTTAAGCTTTGTTTTCTTTTAATTGCATTTAGAAATAAATATGCTCCATTTTGTAGATACCTTATGATTCCGAATCACCAGACAAAATTTGGAAAGTGAAGCCAATAGTTGATGAGATACAACACGGTTGTAACCTGCTGCCACAAACAAAAGTCCGTTGCTATCGACGAACAAATTATACTTTTTTCAGGACAGAAAATAACTCAAGGTTTGAAGCAGGATGTTCCTTCTAAGCCAAATCCTTGGAGATTAAAAAAATTGCTCTAGCAGCGTGTGATGGTTTGGTTTTAAATGTTTTGAAATATCAAGGTAAAAATACATTTCCTGAAGAGTTAGTGAAAGTGTATGGAGTAGGAGGAGCTGCTGTAAAAAATTAGTTGAACCAATTGATTCTGTAAAATTTGTTTATGCTGACAAGTTCTTTACTAGTGTGTCCACTGCTGAAAAAGTGTTGGAGGCAAATGCATATTGTGCTGGTACAGTAATGCGAAATAGAACAGGAAGAGCATTTTAAAATCTGAAGAGTGATAAGGAAATGGTAAGAGGCGAAGTGATGTCGTACGTAGAAGTGATGGTAAAATAGTTATAGTTAAATGGAACAACAATAAGAATCTTCTCTTGTTATCTACAGCTTTTGGTAGTTTACCACAAGATCAAGTCCTAAGGTACAGCAAAGAAGATAAGTATCATGTTTGTGTTCCTAGGCCTTCTGTAGTAAAACATTATAATGAGAAAATGGGGGTGTAGATTTGCAAGATAGATTGATTTCGTACTACAGAATCTCCACTAAGACTAAGAAATGGACTGTAAGAGTATACACTCATTTCTTGGATTTTGCTGTTGTATTTTGAATAAAATAGATTGTAAGCTTGCAGGTACACCAAATAAGACGATTCTGATCTCTTAAGAATTTAGATCAGACATTGCTAATTCTCTATTAGCGTTTGACCCAGAAAACGTGACAGGCCAAGTAACAATAACAATAAGGTGATTTCTTAAAAAAAAAAAAAAAAGTTATGCCTATGCCTCAATATCATGTAAAGTATGATTCAGTAAATCACTGGCCAGATCATGTCCCTGGTAAAACACAATATCGATGTAGGTTTAAAAATGCAGAGAAAGAACAAGGATTAAATGCATAAACTGCGAAGCATTCCTTTGCTTGCAAAAGAAAAGTTGTTTTCTTGCGTTCCACACAAAGTAAATCCATTCACCGGGTTTGCAAGGTTATATGTTATGAAAACAACAGTGCATGCGAGGTAGTATTACACATGGCAAATGTAAAGTTATTCTCGAGGTGTGAAATGCATGATTATTCTAATGAAACATTCAATGTACATGATTATGTTAGCAGCTTATCTTATAAGGTACTGAAGGTAAAAATATACAACTAGTACATTTTCTTTATTTCTCATTTTGTTAAGATACATCACAAAATTATAGCATAATTTGTTGTAAACACTGCAACAATATTTTTGCCATTAACTTTTGATTTTTCACTAAACAATTGCAAAAAGTCGTTTATGGTATGCAGTGAATTCAACTAAATTCTCATAAGTAATTATATCACACTTAATGTATCACGAATGATGTTAAAATAAATAATTTTGCTTCAAAACAAAACTACTAAATCTTTATTGATACCTGGCTTCTAATACTTGCTTCGTTTCTAGCAAAAACATCCTTTATTTATTTTTATATTTACAATAAATATATGTAGTACGCCCCTAAAGTACTCAAATGAGCACATGCCCTCCCTCTGCCCCTATGGCACATTTTAATATGAAATTGCTTTTAATACACTGAAATACATATAACTAACTACAAAATATTCAGAAATAATTTTTTGGTGCAGTAAAAAAAATTCGGGACCGTAAAAACGTCAATTTTAGTTGTTAAAATACAGAAATAAAAAGTACAATTTTTCAAAGGGGGAGAAAACTTTAAACTTAAATAATTTGTGCCTGTCGGCAGTATGACTTCCAATAACGAATACTGACTGTGAAAGGATTTTTTTTTTAAATACAGCTTGGTAATCAATGATAGAAAGCGACAAATGAAAGAAGAAAGTGTTGAAATATGCAACATGCTGTACTTTTCATCAGAATAATAATTTGCAGACGAGATATACTAGAAGATATGCACTAATGTATTGTATGTATGTGCTTTTACATGTACGGTATATATGATATGTTTTCGGTGTATAACTAATACAATGAGTGGTGCATGGGCGGCGATTAGGGGCAATGAGGGGCAGTTGCCCCTCACTTTTTTGAAGTAACCCATTAATGTATATAGCTTCATTTGAAAATGTAAAGTTTTTGTATGTATTACTGGGTCATTAAAAAATGGTTGCATATAATATTTCCCGTTGAGTGAGTACGTATTGGTTGTCTTCTCGTGGAGTTAAGCAAGCTACAGGAATTGCGTTTTAATTGCAATTCAAAGCAATTAATATTGCAATTGCGTATTTCTTTAAATTTTGTAGCATATGATTGTAGTATTTACTGTCTTTGATTTTCTAACAAGGTACATTCGCGAAGTGTACCCTCGGAATTCGTGTAAAATTGATTCAAATGCAAAGTTCTCCTCGTCACAATGTGTATGGCACAAATTTTAGCGGCCCATACTGCTTATTTGCATATTTATGTACCTTCATATATCTGGAATTCAATCATATACTAGTATAACGCTTGGACACGAGATTGCTTTTAGTTTCTTTAGATGTAACTGGACATGAATGTGGGCATGTGCAAAATAAATTTGATCAAGTACTGCTTCTTTGACACATGTTAACAACCTAAACTGTCATCTTGGATTCAACTTTCGGTTTTTCAAAAGGGAATAGGTGCAAGTGATACATCAAATTCATGTACAATTTTCTCGGAAACTAACTGATGTAAAGGATTTTACTGTAGCTTGTACCGTTTGCAAGGTATTGCAGGTTAATAGGGATGCGCACGAGACGAGTCGAGACAGGATTTTCCTGACAAAATTCGAGTCGAGACACGGCTCTTCCAATAGAAAAAATATACATTTTCGAGTCGAGACATCACTTTTACAGCACATTTTCGAGTCGAGACAGCCACAAATCTTGTCTCGTGCGCATCCCTACATGCTAAATCCTCCCAGGCACTTCGCGAATAGACATTGCAGAGTAATATCAGTTACACATATCTTTTTGATGTTGCCAAATCAAAACAATTTCTAACTGGAAAAAATACTGTAAGTATTAACAAACTCCTTACAACATTGGTGTATAATCTTATTACATTTCTGTGAGTGTTTGTATTACTTCCATGCTATACTACAACAAAGAAGTATTGTATAACGGTCAAAATGTTTAATGTAAATTCAGATATGACCATATTTAGATGAAGACCATTTCCATATTGACGTCTGTGTTCAGAGAATATTTTCTCAACGACAAATCACGTAAAACATTACATATGCACAGTGGCCCCTGCACAACTTTCTATTTGATTCAATATTCATGAAGTGCCTAACATTTAACATGTAATAGCTACGGTAAAACTCACTACATTAGTGAATTTCCGAGAAATTGTACATGAATTTGATGTATCACTTGCACTTTTTCCCTTTTGAAAAACCGAAAGTTGAATCCAAGATGACAGCTTAGGTTGGTAACATGTGTCAGAGAAGCAGTACTTACTCAAATTTGTTTCGCACATGCCCACATTCATATCAAGTTACATCTAAAGAAACTAAAAGCAATTTTGTGTCCGAGCGTTATACTAGTGTATGATTGAATTTCGGATATATGAGGCTCATAAATACGCAAATTACCAGTATGGGCCGCTAAAATTACTACAATACACATTGTGTAATGCCACGTGTGTAATTATAAATTAATTTTAAATTAAGATTAAATTAAATTCATTAAATTCCAGTTTGAATATAACTTTTGCAAAACAAGCCTCATTATTCATTATTATAATTAATATTATCCTTTCTATTTACTTGTTTTGTAATTTTTTTTTATTAAATAATCTGATCACACAATTTTCCAGACAGAATTTTAAGATGTTCATCAGTAAGGATTCAAATCTCTTCTTATTACACCTTCGTTGTTTAAGAGTGCAAAGGGCTAGTACCTACTTGCGCTGCTCTTGTCAAATTATTTAATAATATATGAAATACGGTATTTTAACCGAAAAAGATAGTATCCTATTAGTTATACAACCTTTCGTGAAACAAAGTGTTAGAAAACAACCAGATAAACTAAGATTGATATACAAACATTCAGATCATGCCTTGCCTCCCATTTTTAACGTTCAATGCCGCCACTGGATAAATTACGGAAACAATCCAATCGAATTTTATCTTGCATACGGCTTTGGTGTTTTGTAGCACCTGGCAACGCTGCTGGGATCATGTGCAGTGCAGTGACATCTGGCGACATTTAGAAGCATTAAAATGGTGGGGGAAAATAATCGCTGGGTTTATTGTGTACACATCGTAAGGCAACGAAGGTAAGTGATTACGTAATGAGAGTTATTACAGAAATGGCGCTGATCAGAGTTATACTGTTGAGATTTAGGTGCTGTACTATGCGAATTACGTAATTTCTGTAACTTGTCATTTACACAATGAACCAGTACCTAGGTCATCATGGAAAGTTCTGAGTTCGATGACAGTTCTAACTCAAATTCCAGATTTGAGTGTAATAATGATGAAAGCAATGAAAATCTGTCAGAGGTGAGTGTGGTCTTCAATGATTAAATATTTGTTATAAGCTTCAGTGCCAGTTATACTTAAGATTCACAACGAACGAAGTATATGAACTGACAATATATAAGTGAAAGTATTTTATTTAGATATACTGTTGGAGATGGGGGGCCAAAATCAGGTAACAAAAATTACAGGAGAAATGAGGGAGTATGTTTAGTACAAGGGGTCCAGAAGCACATGAAAAACAAAATTTACAGGAGGAATGAGTGATGCAAGTACTAGACGTAACCAAATCTAACCTAACCTAACATAAACTAACCTAAGCTAACCTGAAATAACTTAAACTAACCTAATATTAGTAGAAGTTAGCGAAATTCTATCATTTTTTGGAAAATTATGTGGGACTCCTACACTAATATAACATAAACTAAACTAACCGAATGTGAACAGAAATTACCAAAATTGTATCATTTTTTAGAGGAAAGAACTGGACCCCTTCTGCTAAACATAGGCCGAAATGAGTTGATGGTACGTAAGTGTAATTACAAAGTACTAACGTAATCTAACCTAACCTGGCCTAAACCATCAAAATCAGACAATATATACAAAGTACAAAGGCCTATGTTTAGCAGGGTAATTTATTCCGAAGTTGGGCGTCCGGTACTTTTCGAGCAAATCAAATTATTTATATCATCCCTGTGAATTTAAAAAAAAAATGATTTGCTCGAAAAGTACCGGATGCCCAGCTTCGAGTTAAATGCCCTTTGTTCGGACGTTCAAGGGCACCTCTGTTGTATATGTAAACCAAACGTAAACTCACCGAACCTCTCCCCTACCTCACGATGTAACGAAAGGAACCCAAAAGTCAGTTAAGAACGTAGGAATTGAAAAATTATGAATTTTAATAGCTTTTATGAAGATTTTGCTCAAAATGCCCTTGCATCATTCATTTCTCCTGTAAATATTGTGTGCGTGCTTCTGGACCCCTTGTTCTAAACATACTCCAGTACGGATTTTAGTAAAGAATTATGCTCCCCCCAAATCAAAAAATCCTAGCCTAAAATAACCCAAACTGACTTAAACTGACCTAGTCTAAACTAAACCATCAAAAAATACAGAAAATATAGCAAGAAAGTACGCATTTTAAGCAAAAAGTTCTGGCCCCCCAATTTAAAAAATGAGCCTTTTATTTGCAAACAAGGTTAATAAGAAAGACTGTGGCAAAGAAGTCAATTTCTACGTTTTTTTTTTTTTTTTTAAATAGTTGAACACAGATGTTTGGGTAAATACTAATTACGGGGGACCAGAATTCTTTCCCTTTTTGATAGGTTCTAACTAAGTCATACAACCTAATATTCATTCGGTTAGGTTACATTACGTTCTACTTACCCTCATAGTTTGTATAGATCGGCAATGACTTTCAAATCAAGGTGTGCTATGTTTTCTCTTTCCGGCAACACTCCCTTTTTCTGCATTGTATACACTGTATTTCTGTTCCATTTACTTCATGTATTAATTACGCTTCACTACAAACAACTTTCTCCTGTAAACATTTTATTTTTTATCTACTTTTGGCTTTCACAATTAAACCATTGTAGTCCATAGTAACGGTGATTGCGAATAGGGGTTCTGTTCCGCAGGTGGCCTCCAATCTGGAATTACACTCACTACATTTTTCAGTTGAACATCTACTTCGTCCAGCACAAGTTTATGATCAGAGAAAATATCAGCCCCGGGAAGGGTCTTCGCGTGTTTTAAGCTATTCCGGTACGTTCTGAATCATAACATGGTCAATCTGATATCTTCCGCCGTCTATTGGTAATGATTTCCATGTAGGTATATCTTCTTCCAGTCAGTATACATAGTGATTATGAAAGTGTCAGAAAGTTGTGCCACGCAGAAGGACCGGGGAAGGTTCTAGAATGCTGGCCCGCGCA
Organism: Thermobia domestica; assembly: GCF_964235325.1. Taxonomy (NCBI): domain Eukaryota; kingdom Metazoa; phylum Arthropoda; class Insecta; order Zygentoma; family Lepismatidae; genus Thermobia; species Thermobia domestica. The sequence goes on from NW_027656454.1 coordinate 83,950, forward strand.
CATAGATGAAGGTGAGTTGGTAGCCAGGTTGGTTTTCTTTCATCCAAACTGAATACTCAATTCACATGGTAATGCCGAACAAGGGATAGCTAGTGAATGCAGGTTAGTAGCCAGGTTGATTACGATATTACGATTCAGTGGATGTGGGCCAGTGTTCAGTAAACTTGCCCAAGGCATGTGTTTCTATGCCATACAAAGTTTTGCCCTCTACCGTCGTTTATGCGTCTACACACCGTCGCTGACGCGGCTGCTTCCTGTGGACGCATCTGACTGTTGCTCAGGCCCATCTGCTGTGCTCTTTTCGTGGCTGTTAAGTAACATTCATGCTTTTTAGTGGTCAACTAGCACAAGTGTGTTGTGTTGTGTTCCATACACAGCAGTTGTTATGGTGTATATGCATGCACATGCTGTAGTTAGACTCAGCTTTTCTAAAGTAAATCTGTGCCAATTAGTGCATCTCCTCCATTGAGAAACACTTTCTAAGGCAGTAAGAGTGCATTTCCTGCTAAGGAAAGTTGATATCTCCTTGTGTGATAATCTTGTACAGGAACGATTTTCTTTTTTGTTTTGGAAGTTTGATGTCCCAGGGATCGAATTGGCTAAGGATAGAAGTCAGTGGAGAGCTTTTGTTAACGCGGTATTGAACCTCCGGGTTCCATAGGCCATAGAGTGAGTGAGTGAGATACGGTTATGCCAGATACGGCAAAAGGAGACGAAGTGGATAATAATGAAATAGTGGATTGAAGCAAGTGGGAGAACTCCGAGAAAACACACCCATGCTGTTTGTCCATCGCAAAGTTGATTTTGCGCGGCCTTCGTAGCAGGGTTTGCCCAAATGGGCCCAGCCCGAAAAAACTCACCGGGTTTTTTCGGGTTGGACCCACCTGAAAAAAAACCATCTTAAAACCCACCTGGGTTTTTGACTTTTTTGTTAGTGTATTATTGGTACAACTAAGGTGATCACATTGAAAGTTATTTTTATCAGATTTTAAACTTTCTTTGGGCGAATTATATGCTTTCATGTTAAGATAGACAACAATATTCAACATAAGACCTTTATAAAGCTCTAAATGCACTGAATAAATAAATAAATAAATAAATAAAACCCTCACCTTAGCTTGAGATAATTGTAGAACAGATTAATGTGTGGATTATGCTTATAGCCTATTTGAAGTAAAGCAAGCGATTGTATATTTTAGAAAATACTTTCAATGAATAGTGTGTTTCCTGACTCGGCACCGCCGAGGGACATTATCCCTCATATGTTGACGGGTTTAAGGTCATAGCTGCCGGTACTAACAGTAAATATGTAAATACATTAGTAAAACTATTAATATTATTTCGTACCTTTGATGGTAACGAAAGTATTCAGTAAAATTTGGTTTTCCAACAACAACAGTTAAGTTCAGTCATTTGTTGCTAGCCTTCAAATAAGCATTCTGTAGAATCAACACTAGCAATAACATAAACATTCTTGTCAAAATTAAGAAGCTCAATGCTCGGAGCTCCGAAGACTACGTAACGCTTACTATTTCAAGTGCTGCATTCAAAACTTTAGTATTAATGGAAGTTTCGATGTATAGTAAAGCAAGTTGCATTTTCAGGGAAAACCCATCGTGAAAGAAGTGTTCGGAAAATTCCCGCAATTGAACCCACAAAGCATCGAAAGTGAATACTTCAACAATAAAACTATTTATTTTACACTGGAGGATGTTTCATTTCATTTTAGACATTTGGAAACATTTACTTTATAAAATATGAATTATAGGCTTATCTTTGTTAATTGTTTTAAATTAATTTTCGGAAAAGAACGGTCTTGCAACAAGTGCTCGGGTAATTCCCGTAATTGAATGCACAAAGCATCGAAAGTTAACTTCAACAATAAGACCATTTATTTTACGTTGAAAAATATTTAAGATATTTTGATGAATTATGTCTTCGTTTTACATTAATATAGCTATTTGGTATTCATATTTGGCGAACGTCACTGAGGCTCCTAGGATGATTCGATCTACATTTGTTCGTTTGCCTGCCTTTACCACACAGTGTTCAACTTTCGGTCTTTTAAATTTTCAGGATACAAACCAGAGACACAGTAAATTTTCTGTTTAGATTCTGGCAGCATACCAACGTAAAATTACAAAATGGCGCGCTTTTTTTTAAAAAAAGAAAATAGCTGATATCCACTGGCGAAAATCCCGGAGAGATGATGGGGACATGTCCCTTACAATCTTGGAATTGTCCCCCTCAATAATCCGATTGGAAATGTGTCTTTTAGGAAGAAATGTGATGATTTGTGTTCAACTGTCACAAAGGAAAGTGAGATGAAATTGATACCTCCCAGAATAAGCCTCAAATCTGACCGCCTCCCAATGTTGAAGACAACTCTGCTCCCCTGCCCATGTTGTCCCGGAGTCCCACACAGGGGACATAAAATATGACGATATTATTATTACTTTACAACTTTAAAATCAGACTGGCAACATTGAAAACTGTTTACAGGGAATGATCATATTTGGATCATCTCTTGTAAACAGTTTTCAATGTTGCCAGTCGGATTTTAAAGTTAAAAAGCAATAATAATATCATATTTTATGTCCCCTGTGGGGGACGCCGAGTCTGACATGGGTAATCCTCCCCAGCATTGTTTTTCGCCTTCATAAATATTTTGCACATCGCATATTTTATATATATATATACCGTCTTACCCGTCTCCCGCCGAAGACATTTGCGCCGCTGCTGATATTCACGCTACAAAGCGCAATTTTAGGTCTTTCAAGTTGAAGTAGAAGCACAAGGGACTAATTAGCTGTATATATTTTGGCGGCATAAAATTTTAAAATGGCGGCCATTTTTCAAAATAGCGGGTATCCATGCTACGAGGTGCAATATTCGGACTTTTTAAGTTGATATTTTGAGGGTAGAAGCACAAGACCTTCTAAATTTGCTGTATAGATTTTTTCGGTGATCCAATATAAAATTTCAAAATGACGGCAATTTTTTCAAAACAGCAGTGAATAGGAAGTTGTTGCAAGTTGTGACAATGGCACTCATAAAATGTAAATCATATTTTAACATTTTTACCCCAAAGAGATTGAAATATTTCGAAAAAACCCAATAAAACCCGAAAATATCCGAAAAAACCCACATGGGCCCAGGTGGGTTGGGTTTTTTCAAAAATACCCGGGTTTTTTCAAACCCTGCTTCGTAGTATAGTCAGTCAGAAGAATTCAAACAATTAAATTTACTCTCATTTTATTACGAACACCCATTAGTTGATAAGATGTAGTATGAAGAAAGAATTAAAAGAAAAGTAATTTCAGAAACGAAAGCATCCCTCTCCGTGGTTGTAGTGGCTAGCTCGTGTGGCCTTGGTGCATGTGGTTCCAGGTTCGATTCCCAGTGGGAGAGCACAAAAATTTAATTTCACGATCATTCACTCTTTATCCTAAAACAGGGTGTCTATCGGTCACGAAAGTAATGAAAAAGTCACGAAATCAGAAAACGGTGATGAAAGTCAAGAAATTTAGCTTTTAGGTTACGATTTTTTTTCATCTGTACAAATATAAGTATTGACTGGGAAATTTTGTTTTATAAAACCGTCAAAATTCACCACCAAAATTATCTATGGTCGGCTTTAGACGCTACCAAATCGCAAGTAAAGCATGCTTCTTTCGCATGCATTGAAAATTCGGCTCAATTCGAACTAAAATTTGCTCTTGAAAATGTTACTAAATTTTATGGTTTGGGAGAGAAAAGGTGACGATATAAGTCACGAAATTTCATTTTGGAATTTTAATAGGCGCCCTGTAAAAGGGCACAACCGTGGGATGTTAAATTAAGAAAAAAAAATCATTTTCCGCAAACGGGACTGAATTGATTTCAAGGCAAGAACAAATAATGATGGGAAAACAACAGTTTAGTTGACTTCCAGTGTATTTATAATAACACATTAGGAGAACCTAGAACAAGACAAGTCGGTGTATAAGTCCTTGTATAGGAAATAACAAGACTATGTAATGTCAAAATCAACTTTTCAAATGCGAAAAGAGAAAAAAAATGGGTAAAGTGAGAATGTTATTCTTAATTTTTAGTATAAAGAACTGAGTAATGATTATTCATGGTCTTTATTCGAAGACTTGTGACAAGCTATAGCTATTCTATAGTAAGCACAGGACTAGGCCTATTTGCTTTGATTTGGCTTGTTACTTCACTGTTCATGAAACTTTTGAATTAACGATGTAAGTAGTATATTATAGTATTTCTCTACTTTTTGATACGAGAAGTCGTAGGATAGCCAATTTTGTTCCGTTACAAAGAAAAATTGTATCTCCAGGAATTATAGTAAAAGCAGGACTTTTAAAGAAGCATAACTGGACATTTAATATGGAGCACGTGTGTAAGTGAAAGAGGCAACTAGACAGCTATTTTTGATTTTTTTTTTTTTTTTTTTTTTTGAAAGTGATGATGGGTTGTGTATTACTGGCTGAAAATAAGCATAATACTGTACTATGACTTATTTATTTGTCTTGTTTTCTGCAATAATTTTTTTTTTTTTTATGGTAATGGGAATTATTTTAGTTAATCAACATATCACATATGTATGTTTAACAAACAGATTGATAATTGAGAATCTGAAAATTCTAGAATATTACTAGCGTTTAACGGTGGAAACAAATGTGCAAACATGAGATATACATATCAATGGATAGATCTCGTTAAGCTGAACAGAATGAAGTAGGTGTGGGAAAGGTCATGTGTAGGTTTCGAGAAAATCAAGAGAAAAGAATCTGTTTTGTGAATCTAAAAATAAGTAGTGTACGAGGACCACGCTACCTATTAAGCCGAAACTGATCATGAAGTACACCATCATCAAACTAGCTACAGCATATTGGCTAATGAGGTGCCGCCCAAAATTTCCATTTACGCTTAAACTTTAATTTCTGTTTAACTAAGGGGAAAAAGACTAGAAATAAGAAGAAGTCAGGGAAATTCTATAAAATATATTTTTCCTAACATTAATTGTACATCAATTTCAGCTTAGCCAATCATTAATGGTCACAATATGGAACGTTGCTCGGATTTTTATCGGTGGTAAGTGGAATGTACGTTTGAGAAATTGATTATTTGTCTCTATAGAATAAATGTTCTCATATATAAAAATATTCATCATTATTTATTCCTTATTTATATGTCAACGTTATCCGACACCTGTCATAAAAGTCCGACCCTGTATTGTTGTTTGTGTTCATCTAACAGTGACAC